>NC_047109.1:116768809-117068809 GCF_902500255.1 Thalassophryne amazonica | reverse complement strand
TACTCTTGTTCATAGTAATATTATATTCAGTGGTAGTTCTGTTCATAGTTCTCTGTTTCATCCCATGTCCTGCACCTGCCTCGTGTCTTCGTCCCTCACTTATATCTGATTATGTTCACTTCACCACACCTGCCCTGTGTCTTTGTCTTTCTCTTTGTTTCTGTCTGCTTTGTGTTCACTCACGCTCTTGGCACCTGTTCACATATCTTTGTCTATTACATCACTCCACTTTGCGCACTCCATCTTGCCCCATCCATACTCTTTGTTCACCAGCCACGCCCCCTTTCTAGATCCTTTCCCTCACATGCACCTTGTTAACACCTGCCTATTTAATCTCCTCTCAGCCATCACTCACTTGCCAGTTTGTTGTCGCTTCCAGCACACATTCCAGCCCTCTTGTATTCAGTCCTGATTTGTCTTGCCATGTACCAGTATCTTGCTCTGTGTTTCGTGACCGTGCTTTTTGCCTCAGCCCATATGCCAGTGTTTGCTCCTGCCTCAGACCCCTGCCTGGAGATGACTGTGTTTTTGCCTTACCTTGCTTGTACCTCTGCTCCGCTATCTGACAACCTGTGTACTGAACCTCAGCCTGAAATAAACACAATGACTACTTGTACCTCAAAGCCTGGGAGCTTTGGGAGTTTGTATTGTGGGTCCACCTTCTCCGGGTGCCGGGCTCCCGTCTGTTCTGACAAAAAGTCACTGAAACTTAATGATAGAATTTTGGGTTAACAGCCTAGGGAAAGTTTCATTCTTGAAAACTCTGTAAAATACATTAAAAAGTACTTAGTAAGTGAGACCAGTTTATCTTAATAACACACTGTTATTAGTCATATAAATCAACATTTCATTTAACTATTTCAGAAATTATCTGTTTTATTCATATAGACTCAAATAAGCTGTATTTATAGTGCATGCACAGGAAGGTATCATTGATTATTGGCTCCGTAGGCTCAATACATGTGACTGATATTTGTGCACTCAGTAGGAAGTCAAAGGAGCGTTGACTGTATTTTCACCCATGTGTAGTATTTCTGAAACATTATGGTTATATACACAACAAAATATTCCTAACGCCTGATAAAATGTGAAGTGCAATGTGTGCACTCTGAAAAAAGAACTGCCTTTCAACGAGAACAATTTATGTTAAAATTTGCATAGATATTTTAAAGTTATTTAAACTCAGTTATTTCAACTTTTAACTGAGTTAATTTCACAAGACTCCTCTAGTTAACTTGAAATAACTTTAATAAAATCTATGCAAATTGTTAATCACTTTTTCTCGTTGAGGCAGCGGTTCATTTTCTAGAGTGTGTATTAGAAGAACAAAACTGGATGTATCCCTCATTACTTGCACTGTATGTATCTACAACATATACATGAACTGCACACAAAGTTTGCACATGCATATGTACATGAAACATGTACATTTGTATATTTCTTATTTAACTTGGCTACATATGTATCTGTTGAAAGTCTTTGTGCTGTCCTGTCAACTTGAATTTCCTCTACAGGTTATCAATAAAGGTCGATCTTATCATTAAAATATTCAAAAAGTACATCGATAAAGGACACATCCAGGCTGGACAAACTGATCAGACGGCCTGACTCTGTGGTTGGTATGAAGCTGGACTCTCTGGTGACGGTGGCAGAGAACACTGGACAAACTGCTGGACATTATGGACGATGCCAGTCAGCCTCTGCACACTGTCATCAGCAACCAGAGGAGCCTCTTCAGCCACAGACAGTACAGGACCAACAGACTGAAAAACTCCTTTGTCCCTCAGACCATCAGACTGTATAACTCCTCACTCAGGGGGAGGAGGAATAACAGGAAGAGGACGGGAAGGAGAGGAACAGTAGTAACCAGTAAACCAGTATTGATCAGTATGTCTACAAGTAGTATTTATATTGCAAACTGTTTTTCTTTTGAACTTTCACATTTCATATTCTGTGTGCTTCTTAACCAGTGTGTGTTGCTTCACAATGCTACTGGAGCCTCAATTTCTCTGAGGGTGTCTTCCCAAGGGATTAATAAAGTTCTATATAATCTAATCTAATCTTATTAGACATACTGCTGTTACTGAATATGCAAATCTCAACGAAAGCTTGAAATCTGACTCTTCCTGGTGGAGTTTGTGCTACGTTAGATTTCGTACTATTACCTACTATTTTATATCCAATTACGTGCAACTGTAATTGATTATTGCAGATTATGTATAATTCCCGTGATACGATTGTTTCAGAAAAACCACTATGTCCAGGTTTTCCCCAAACGTTTTCAAAAAACTAACATTTAGCTATTAAAATCTCAAAACTCTGTTCTGTTGAAGAGTGCAGCATGCTTTTCATTGGTTTCATGTTGAGGAGGAGGCATCTGTTCAGAGGACGGTAGGTTTCCTATTACTGTACTCAAATGTCCACTTTCTCCTACATTTACATGCGTCGCATTGATCTGCAACAATTATTTACCTGTGTGAATCACCATTTATCTCCACATCTTTTCTAAACATCTTTAAAACTTTCCCAACTGCATACAGTGTTCTACCACACTACTTTTACCATTGATTACGCCTGATTCCAGGCCCCAAGTGGGTATCCGTCTTTTCTTTTGATTGAAATGGTTGACAATCAGGTATCAACAATAGGTAATGGAACACAGTCTTAATATCATCAGATTAATTACTGAATTAAAAAGTTCCCCTAAAAACCCCTTAACAATAAAACACTCTCATATCAGCTTTCAATTATCTCATTAACTGAACCTCAATCTGTAGACAAGCCTGAGCATGTCTTTTATGGTGGCATCAGAATGGAATCTCTGTTTTCTTTTTTTGCAGACGACGTAGTTTTGCTGGCGTCATCAGAACGTGACTTTCAGGAACACTCGAACAGTGTCGGCACCTCTAAATTGGTCCTCTGCCAGAAAAAGGTAAATTGCTCTATGCGGGCTGGGAGCGATTTGCGAAGTGAAGGAGTTCAAATATCTTGGGGTCTTGATCACCAACTGATGGCAAACTAGAGCATGAGATCACCAGACGGACAGAGGCAGCATTAGCAGTAAAGCAGGTGTTGTTCTGGACTGTTGTGGTGAACTTGGACCTGAACCTGAAGGTGAAACACACTATGTGTGTGGATTTATATTCCAGCCCTCCCTTTGGGCCATGACCTCTAAGGAGTCACCAAATGAATGAGATCATGCAAAAGGAAAAGATTTTTCTTTAAGAGACGGCTGGTGACTCCATGAAGGCTCAGACCACTTCAGTTTAAATATGGGACGCAACACATTTATGTATGTTGTTTGTGTGGCATGGAAAACTTTTTTTTTGCTCCTTGGTGATGTCACGGCAGCTCTTCTGATGTGGCAATCCCTCAGTGGTGATGAAGATCATCTTGAATCGATCTCGAGGTGTCTGTGTGTGGGTTTGTTTAATGTAGGAATGTCATAGCACGCCGACAAACACGTGGTTTTTGACAGATCCTGAGCCTGGTCCGATAGCTGGGAAAACCCAGACGATCGGGGTCTGAGGACCTGTTGCAGCCTTCATCTGCATTCACAGCCGGTTACAAGACATCACCTCCTCCGCTTGAACCATCGTTGAGAACTTCTTATTTCACCAGAGCGCCGTAAAGCCTGGTTCACGTGGCAAGATAATTAGGCCAATTTCAGACCCAATCCTCCCCTTCTGACAACAATAAGGATGCCCCGACTACTGTGATGGTTCTAAAGATAATCTTATGAAATATTCCTGCAGTGTGTGGTGTGTTAAGAGCACTCTGATCTGCTCGGAAGGGACCCCTCAGACTACAAATCGTGGATATTCAACATGTTGGATTGTCTTGGCCCGATATCCCTGCGTGTGTTGTGTCCCCCTGACCACAAACGAGCACGCAGCCTGCTGAATGTGACGTGCAGCCAATCAGAAAGCGAGGTGACGGACGCATGGAGCGAAAATCCAAAATCAAAACACTGTTATGACACACCAGAATGTCTGGTGGTTGCGCTGTCTCCACTCCTTTAAACAAGGCCTTTTCTTTTTCTTTTTGTATCTTTTTTTTTCTTGGTTAGAAATAGTCCACAAACTATCTCTGTTTGTTTACTCTGAAGTCACGTTTAATCTCGAGAGATTTTGTGAGATTTCCTGTCTGACCTGGGAATTTGTTGGTGTGTGGTGTGTTGTCTTTACCATGTGCCTGCACACCACACACTGTACTACCAAACCTGTTAGATCTATGATTTATTATCTCCATGTGTGTGGCCTCTCAGGTATCACAAACCTACAGACAATTTTAAAATCTTGCTGTGTGAACCAGGCTTTAGCCATCTTGTGTTCAGGGTTCCTGTTGGGCCTTCATGGCTACTGTAGTGGTGGCGGGGTGCACAAGGTCCTCAACATATTTCACCCCAACAGACAATCCCCTAGTTGAGCTTCACCCAGGTAACACGATGGGGACGAGGGCTTAGATTTAGCATAATTCTGAACAAACACAAGCAATTTCTTATCAAAACTACATGTCATTTTTTTTTGTTTTTTTTTTAAGGTCCAGGTGAGAATCTGCATCTTCTTTTTGCTGCCTTGTGGGATTTTACTGCCTCAGCTGTAATACTGCCCCTCACAGTTGACACTAGTATTGTAACTCTGACTTGAAACGTTACATATTGACATGTCTATATTTTATGTTGCATAGAAGGTAACTTGCTTTGACTTCTGAGGCGAGGATTCTGTCTTTATTTCACATTTAGCATCAGCCATAGTTATGAAATTAAATTTTTAAAAAAATTAGTTTGTTTCATACATTTCAGAGACATGACTGTGGAGTCGAGAAATTGGCTTTTGGGCTCCATTATCAGAGTTAAAGCTGCACAAAGAAACAGAAGTCTTTCTAAGTGGGGAGCTGTTATTACCTGCACACAAACATCCCATTGTTGGAAGTATCACGGCAGAATGATATTACATTATTTGCTGGATTTGGATGGCGTGTGTACATTTAACCACAGAGAACTTAACGACTAATGGAAACTTTTACAGGGTTTGGAGGTAAAGTGTAAAAGCTGCATGTAAAAGAATAAACTGGAATGAAGGCAAAAAACCACCAGTCCATCAAACACATGCTGCTAGTGTGACCATACCATTCAAAACCCGGTTTGAAGTGGAAACCGGCTCAGTTTCTTCACATACGTATGAGAGAACTTTCAAAATGTTTTCAAAACACAGGGACACATCAGGAGCTATGTCACAAACCCACATCTGACTCATACATCAGTTAACAATGTGCCAGTGAAGGCTGACGGTACACTTATATTTTGCAATATATCTGGCAACATCTTGCAAAGCGGCACAGAGTGCAAGTTTCCAAATGACACAGGTGTCGTTTTCACATGTTTTTTAGAACACAAGAGTACTGGAGCTCACTTGTGTGCACGTGGTTGTATTGGCCATAACGTGGGGGCGTGGTCATGTGCACTGCTATCACAACCTAATATAAAATTGAGTTCAGTGTTTACCTGCTATTTATACGGCTCAGTATTCAGACACGTCTTACATAGACGGGTTCCAAAAGAGTTCCCTCACATGGGAGATGCAAGGTGCACAACACAAGCACGAGATCCCAAACTGAATCTGTCCCAGTCCATTCAGCTGGTTCAAGAACACCACATCTCCAGTTTATCTACCAAATCAAATCAAATCAATTTTATTTATATAGCGCCAAATCACAACAAACAGTTGCCCCAAGGCGCCTTATATTGTAAGGCAAGGCCATACAATAATTACGGAAAAACCCCAACGGTCAAAATGACCCCCTGTGAGCAAGCACTTGGCGACAGTGGGAAGGAAAAACTCCCTTTTAACAGGAAGAAACCTCCAGCAGAACCAGGCTCAGGGAGGGGCAGTCTTCTGCTGGGACTGGTTGGGGCTGAGAGAGAGAACCAGGAAAAATACATGCTGTGGAGGGAAGCAGAGATCAATCACTAATGATTAAATGCAGAGTGGTGCATACAGAGCAAAAAGAGAAAGAAACACTCAGTGCATCATGGGAACCCCCCAGCAGTCTACGTCTATAGCAGCATAACTAAGGGATGGTTCAGGGTCACCTGATCCAGCCCTAACTATAAGCTTTAGCAAAAAGGAACGTTTTAAGCCTAATCTTAAAAGTAGAGAGGGTGTCTGTTTCCCTGATCTGAATTGGGAGCTGGTTCCACAGGAGAGGAGCCTGAAAGCTGAAGGCTCTGCCTCCCATTGTACTCTTACAAACCCTAGGAACTACAAGTAAGCCTGCAGTCTGAGAGCGAAGTGCTCTATTGGGGTGATATGGTACTATGAGGTCCCTAACATAAGATGGGACCTGATTATTCAAAACCTTATAAGTAAGAAGAAGAATTTTAAATTCTATTCTAGAATTAACAGGAAGCCAATGAAGAGAGGCCAATATGGGTGAGATATGCTCTCTCCTTCTAGTCCCCGTCAGTACTCTAGCTGCAGCATTTTGAATTAACTGAAGGCTTTTTAGGGAACTTTTAGGACAACCTGATAATAATGAATTACAATAGTCCAGCCTAGAGGAAATAAATGCATGAATTAGTTTTTCAGCATCACTCTGAGACAAGACCTTTCTAATTTTAGAGATATTGCGCAAATGCAAAAAAGCAGTCCTACATATTTCTTTAATATGCGCATTGAATGACATATCCTGATCAAAAATGACTCCAAGATTTCTCACAGTATTACTAGAGGTCGGGGTAATGCCATCCAGAGTAAGGATCTGGTTAGACACCATGTTTCTAAGATTTGTGGGGCCAAGTACAATAACTTCAGTTTTATCTGAGTTTAAAAGCAGGAAATTAGAGGTCATCCATGTCTTTATGTCTGTAAGACAATCCTGCAGTTTAGCTAATTGGTGTGTGTCCTCTGGCTTCATGGATAGATAAAGCTGGGTATCATCTGCGTAACAATGAAAATTTAAGCAATGCCGTCTAATAATACTGCCTAAGGGAAACATGTATAAAGTGAATAAAACTGGTCCTAGCACAGAACCTTGTGGAACTCCATAATTAACCTTAGTCTGTGATGAAGATTCCCCATTTACATGAACAAATTGTAATCTATTAGATATACTCAACAAAAATATAAATGCAACACTTTTGGTTTTGCTCCCATTTTGTATGAGATGAACTCAAAGATCTAAAACTTTTTCCACATACACAATATCACCATTTCCCTCAAATATTGTTCACAAACCAGTCTGAATCTGTGATAGTGAGCACTTCTCCTTTGCTGAGATAATCCATCCTACCTCACAGGTGTGCCATATCAAGATGCTGATTAGACACCATGATTAGTGCACAGATGTGCCTTAGACTGCCCACAATAAAAGGCCACTCTGAAAGATGCAGTTTTGTTTTACTGGGGGGGATACCAGTCAGTATCTGGTGTGACCACCATTTGCCTCATGCAGTGCAACACATCTCCTTCTCATCATCCATGAAGAGAACACCTCTCCAACGTGCCAAACGCCAGCGAATGTGAGCATTTTCCCACTCAAGTCGGTTGCGACGACGAACTGGAGTCAGGTCGAGACCCCGATGAGGACGACAAGCATGCAGATGAGCTTCCCTGAGACGGTTTCTGACAGTGTGTGCAGAAATTCTTTGGTTATGCAAACCGATTGTTTCAGCAGCTGTCCGAGTGGCTGGTCTCAGACAATCTTGGAGGTGAACATGCTGGATGTGGAGGTCCTGGGCTGGTGTGGTTACACGTGGTCTGCGGTTGTGAGGCTGGTTGGATGTACTGCCAAATTCTCTGAAACGCCTTTGGAGACGGATTATGGTAGAGAAATGAACATTCAATACACGAGCAACAGTTCTGGTTGACATTCCTGCTGTCAGCATGCCAAATGCACGCTCCCTCAAATCTTGCGACATCTGTGGCATTGTGCTGTGTGATAAAACTGCACCTTTCAGAGTGGCCTTTTATTGTGGGCAGTCTAAGGCACATCTGTGCACTAATCATGGTGTCTAATCAGCATCTTGATATGGCACACCTGTGAGGTGGGATGGATTATCTCAACAAAGGAGAAGTACTCACTATCAGAGATTTAGACTGGTTTGTGAACAATATTTGAGGGAAATGGTGATATTGTGTATGTGGAAAAAGTTTTAGATCTTTGAGTTCATCTCATACAAAATGGGAGCAAAACCAAAAGTGTTGCATTTATATTTTTGTTGAGTGTAAATATGATTCAAACCACCGCAGCGCAGTGCCTTTAATACCTATGGCATGCTCTAATCTCTGTAATAAAATTTTATGGTCAACAGTATCAAAAGCAGCACTGAGGTCTAACAGAACAAGCACAGAGATGAGTCCACTGTCTGAGGCCATAAGAAGATAATTTGTAACCTTCACTAATGCTGTTTCTGTACTATGATGAATTCTAAAACCTGACTGAAACTCTTCAAATAGACCATTCCTCTGCAGATGATCAGTTAGCTGTTTTACAACTACCCTTTCAAGAATTTTTGAGAGAAAAGGAAGGTTGGAGATTGGCCTATAATTAGCTAAGATAGCTGGGTCAAGTGATGGCTTTTTAAGTAATGGTTTAATTACTGCCACCTTAAAAGCCTGTGGTACATAGCCAACTAATAAAGATAGATTGATCATATTTAAGATCAATGGTAGGGCTTCCTTGAGCAGCCTGGTAGGAATGGGGTCTAATAGACATGTTGATGGTTTGGAGGAAGTAACTAATGAAAATAACTCAGACAGAACAATCGGAGAGAAAGAGTCTAACCAAATACCGGCATCACTGAAAGCAGCCAAAGATAACGATACGTCTTTGGGATGGTTATGAGTAATTTTTTCTCTAATAGTTAAAATTTTATTAGCAAAGAAAGTCATGAAGTCATTACTAGTTAAAGTTAAAGGAATACTCGGCTCAATAGAGCTCTGACTCTTTGTCAGCCTGGCTACAGTGCTGAAAAGAAACCTGGGGTTGTTCTTATTTTCTTCAATTAGTGATGAGTAGTAAGATGTCCTAGCTTTACGGAGGGCTTTTTTTATAGAGCAACAGACTCTTTTTCCAGGCTAAGTGAAGATCTTCTAAATTAGTGAGATGCCATTTCCTCTCCAACTTACGGGTTATCTGATTTAAGCTGCGAGTTTGTGAGTTATACCACAGAGTCAGGCACTTCTGATTTAAAGCTCTCTTTTTCAGAGGAGCTACAGCATCCAAAATTGTCTTCAATGAGGATGTAAAACTACTGACGAGATGCTCTATCTCACTTACAGAGTTTAGGTAGCTACTCTGCACTGTGTTGGTATATGGCATTAGAGAACATAAAGAAGGAATCATATCCTTAAACCTAGTTACAGCGCTTTCTGAAAGACTTCTAGTGTAATGAAACTTATTCCCCACTGCTGGGTAGTCCATCAGAGTAAATGTAAATGTTATTAAGAATTGATCAGACAGAAGGGAGTTTTCAGGGAATACTGTTAAGTCTTCAATTTCCATACCATAAGTCAGAACAAGATCTAAGATATGATTAAAGTGGTGGGTGGACTCATTTACATTTTGAGCAAAGCCAATTGAGTCTAATAATAGATTAAATGCAGTGTTGAGGCTGTCATTCTCAGCATCTGTGTGGATGTTAAAATCGCCCACTATAATTATCTTATCTGAGCTAAGCACTAAGTCAGACAAAAGGTCTGAAAATTCACAGAGAAACTCACAGTAACAACCAGGTGGACGATAGATAATAACAAATAAAACTGGTTTTTGGGACTTCCAATTTGGATGGACAAGACTAAGAGTCAAGCTTTCAAATGAATTAAAGCTCTGTCTGGGTTTTTGATTAATTAATACGCTGGAATGGAAGATTGCTGTTAATCCTCCGCCTCGGCCCGTGCTACGAGCATTCTGGCAGTTAGTGTGACTCGGGGGTGTTGACTCATTTAAACTAACATATTCATCCTGCTGTAACCAGGTTTCTGTAAGGCAGAATAAATCAATATGTTGATCAATTATTATATCATTTACCAACAGGGACTTAGAAGAGAGAGACCTAATGTTTAATAGACCACATTTAACTGTTTTAGTCTGTGGTGCAGTTGAAGGTGCTATATTATTTTTTCTTTTTGAATTTTTATGCTTAAATAGATTTTTGCTGGTTATTGGTGGTCTGGGAGCAGGCACCGTCTCTACGGGGATGGGGTAATGAGGGAATGGCAGGGGGAGAGAAGCTGCAGAGAGGTGTGTAAGACTACAACTCTGCTTCCTGGTCCCAACCCTGGATAGTCACGGTTTGGAGGATTTAAGAAAATTGGCCAGATTTCTAGAAATGAGAGCGGCTCCATCCAAAGTGGGATGGATGCCGTCTCTCCTAACAAGACCAGGTTTTCCCCAGAAGCTTTGCCAATTATCTATGAAGCCCACCTCATTTTTTGGATACCACTCAGACAGCCAGCAATTCAAGGAGAACATGCGGCTAAACATGTCACTCCCGGTCCGATTGGGGAGGGGCCCAGAGAAAACTACAGAGTCCGACATTGTTTTTGCAAAGTTACACACCGATTCAATGTTAATTTTAGTGACCTGCTCCCAGACTACCAATAACCAGCAAAAATCTATTTAAGCATAAAAATTCAAAAAGAAAAAATAATATAGCACCTTCAACTGCACCACAGACTAAAACAGTTAAATGTGGTCTATTAAACATTAGGTCTCTCTCTTCTAAGTCCCTGTTGGTAAATGATATAATAATTGATCAACATATTGATTTATTCTGCCTAACAGAAACCTGGTTACAGCAGGATGAATATGTTAGTTTAAATGAGTCAACACCCCCGAGTCACACTAACTGTCAGAATGCTCGTAGCACGGGCCGGGGTGGAGGATTAGCAGCAATCTTCCATTCCAGCTTATTAATTAATCCAAAACCCAGACAGAGCTTTAATTCATTTGAAAGCTTGTCTCTTAGTCTTGTCCATCCAAATTGGAAGTCCCAAAAACCAGTTTTATTTGTTATTATCTATCGTCCACCTGGTCGTTACTGTGAGTTTCTCTGTGAATTTTCAGACCTTTTGTCTGACTTAGTGCTTAGCTCAGATAAGATAATTATAGTGGGCGATTTTAACATCCACACAGATGCTGAGAATGACAGCCTCAACACTGCATTTAATCTATTATTAGACTCTATTGGCTTTGCTCAAAAAGTAAATGAGTCCACCCACCACTTTAATCATATCTTAGATCTTGTTCTGACTTATGGTATGGAAATAGAAGACTTAACAGTATTCCCTGAAAACTCCCTTCTGTCTGATCATTTCTTAATAACATTTACATTTACTCTGATGGACTACCCAGCAGTGGGGAATAAGTTTCATTACACTAGAAGTCTTTCAGAAAGCGCTGTAACTAGGTTTAAGGATATGATTCCTTCTTTATGTTCTCTAATGCCATATACCAACACAGTGCAGAGTAGCTACCTAAACTCTGTAAGGGAGATAGAGTATCTCGTCAATAGTTTTACATCCTCATTGAAGACAACTTTGGATGCTGTAGCTCCTCTGAAAAAGAGAGCTTTAAATCAGAAGTGTCTGACTCCGTGGTATAACTCACAAACTCGTAGCTTAAAGCAGATAACCCGTAAGTTGGAGAGGAAATGGCGTCTCACTAATTTAGAAGATCTTCACTTAGCCTGGAAAAAGAGTCTGTTGCTCTATAAAAAAGCCCTCCGTAAAGCTAGGACATCTTTCTACTCATCACTAATTGAAGAAAATAAGAACAACCCCAGGTTTCTTTTCAGCACTGTAGCCAGGCTGACAAAGAGTCAGAGCTCTATTGAGCTGAGTATTCCATTAACTTTAACTAGTAATGACTTCATGACTTTCTTTGCTAACAAAATTTTAACTATTAGAGAAAAAATTACTCATAACCATCCCAAAGACGTATCGTTATCTTTGGCTGCTTTCAGTGATGCCGGTATTTGGTTAGACTCTTTCTCTCCGATTGTTCTGTCTGAGTTATTTTCATTAGTTACTTCATCCAAACCATCAACATGTTTATTAGACCCCATTCCTACCAGGCTGCTCAAGGAAGCCCTACCATTATTTAATGCTTCGATCTTAAATATGATCAATCTAAGATACAATATAAAGCGCCTTGGGGCAACTGTTTGTTGTGATTTGGCGCTATATAAAAAAATTGATTGATTGATTGATTGACCTCCGATTGGCGTAACCGGGTGTCATTACTGCCGACGTGAATTACAATCTTACCAAATTTATGCTTAGCCTTAGCCAGCAGTTTCAAATTTCCTTCAATGTCGCCTGCTCTGGCCCCCGGAAGACAACTGACTATGGTTGCTGGTGTCGCTAACTTCACATTTCTCAAAACAGAGTCGCCAATAACCAGAGTTTGATCCTCAGTGGGTGTGTCGCCGAGTGGGGAAAAAGGGTTAGAAATGTGAACGGGTTGGCGGTGTACACGGGGCTTCTGTTTAGGGCTACGCTTCCTCCTCACAGTCACCCAGTCGGCCTGCTTTCCCGGCTGCTCGGGATCTGCTGGAAGGGAACTAACGGCAGCTAAGCTACCTTGGTCCGCACCGACTACAGGGGCCTGGCTAGCTGTAGAATTGTCCACGTTGCGGAGCCGAGTCTCCAATTCGCCCTGCCTGGCCTCCAAAGCTACGAATAAACTACACTTATTACAAGTACCATTACTGCTAAAGGAGGCCGAGGAATAACTAAACATTTCACACCCAGAGCAGAAAAGTGCAGGAGAGACAGGAGAAGCCGCCATGCTAAACCGGCTAAGAGCTAGTAGCTGCGCTAAGCTAGTGGATTCCTAAAAACACACAAAGTGAATAATGTGTAAATAATTTAGAGGTGATTCAGCAGAGGGAGTGCTTTAGTTAAGACACGTGAAGATTACACTGTGAAATAAATTGTTATCTAGTTAACTAGATCAATCTAACTGCGCAGATTAAACAGCTAACAGATACAGAAAAACGCCGCTGTGTTTACCAGAACAAACAATAAGAGCAGCGGGTGAAAAAAGCTGGAGTGAATATTTAGCGACCCTGTTGGGTTTGCGGTATCTCGGCGGTGAGTCAGGGAGGATCACACGAACAACAGACTGTGTTTTTAAAGCCTGACAATCACTTCAGGGATACAGGATGTTGTGGAAATAACAGAGTGTGTAAAGGATAGTGAGATACTGCAGGGAGGTGCGGCTCACGGGTCCAGTACACACACATTCAACAAACCAACAACCACAACCGGGCAGTAATGCAACACATCCAGCTCTGCTGCGCAGGAAGATTCAGGACTTCATTTGGTATTGTATTTAATCAAACGCTCTTTAGGGCAAAGGCAACTTTTTTCTTGTTTTGAAATGATTCCAGACTGAAGCATCAAAGCCGCGTCATGCTCACAAACATATAGACATGGGAACACATTAAAGTGCTGACATAGTTACACACAGGCACAGTCAGATGTTACACCGCCCACCACATGTGCTCCATTGTAAAACAGTACAGTATGGCCCGCCCCCTGCTATTAATTGATTCAGAATGACTTGGATTGGCTGGCTTCCAGCTCCAAATAACTGCCTAAAAGGAGCATTTTTCTGCAGTATAGTGTGCTGCACTGAACTGAAATATTTAAGGTTAAATACTATAATCTATTAAAGGACTGTGATTGTTTCTGTGCCAAAAAACAGTTTATTGCATGATCAGCACACATATAGTCCGGAGCCCCCTCTTCAAACGGAGGCATTTATGGGTTTCATTGAATCTCCAAACTCCTTTTGTTTTTTGGTTTTGCTCAGTTTTTCTGAGAAAATAGTCATTATTTAAAAAAGGTTCCCACCCCCTGACTAAAGGGGGTGTTAGACCAGATCCTGAGAGAACACTTCATGTTTTCACTGAGGATTATTTCCTGAGAATCTCTGGGTTAGAGGACAAATGTTTCAGGGATGCCTTGTGTGGATGCCCAGTCATGTTGAGTAACACAAATTATTTCCAGGAATAAGAATAATACTGCAACAGTTTGAAGACAAACGCTCTGAGTTAGGAGGAGGAACACCCTCACATTTGTAAAACAATCATTTTTTTGTCTTCCACCAGCAAAAGCCCAACAGTTTTATTGTGGCCTCTGTGAACTTAAAAAGCTCCTCGTGCACAGTCAAGGATCCCCAAAAAATGAAGCAAAACTGAAACAGTTCTAATGACTTTTAAATGATTTCATATGGAAATACAGGAGACATTATAACTGACTGAGCACGTGAGACTGAGAGACACCTGAGAAGAGACATGAGGTCGCTGGACAGATGTGTCATCCAAACCATCAACATGTTTATTAGACCCCATTCCTACCAGGCTGCTCAAGGAAGCCCTACCATTATTTAATGCTTCGATCTTAAATATGATCAATCTATCTTTATTAGTTGGCTATGTACCACAGGCTTTTAAGGTGGCAGTAATTAAACCATTACTTAAAAAGCCATCACTTGACCCAGCTATCTTAGCTAATTATAGGCCAATCTCCAACCTTCCTTTTCTCTCAAAAATTCTTGAAAGGGTAGTTGTAAAACAGCTAACTGATCATCTGCAGAGGAATGGTCTATTTGAAGAGTTTCAGTCAGGTTTTAGAATTCATCATAGTACAGAAACAGCATTAGTGAAGGTTACAAATGATCTTCTTATGGCCTCGGACAGTGGACTCATCTCTGTGCTTGTTCTGTTAGACCTCAGTGCTGCTTTTGATACTGTTGACCATAAAATTTTATTACAGAGATTAGAGCATGCCATAGGTATTAAAGGCACTGCGCTGCGGTGGTTTGAATCATATTTGTCTAATAGATTACAATTTGTTCATGTAAATGGGGAATCTTCTTCACAGACTAAAGTTAATTATGGAGTTCCACAAGGTTCTGTGCTAGGACCAATTTTATTCACTTTATATATGCTTCCCTTAGGCAGTATTATTAGACGGTATTGCTTAAATTTTCATTGTTACGCAGATGATACCCAGCTTTATCTATCCATGAAGCCAGAGGACACACACCAATTAGCTAAACTGCAGGATTGTCTTACAGACATAAAGACATGGATGACCTCTAATTTCCTGCTTTTAAACTCAGATAAAACTGAAGTTATTGTACTTGGCCCCACAAATCTTAGAAACATGGTGTCTAACCAGATCCTTACTCTGGATGGCATTACCCTGACCTCTAGTAATACTGTGAGAAATCTTGGAGTCATTTTTGATCAGGATATGTCATTCAAAGCGCATATTAAACAAATATGTAGGACTGCTTTTTTGCATTTACACAATATCTCTAAAATTAGAAAGGTCTTGTCTCAGAGTGATGCTGAAAAACTAATTCATGCATTTATTTCCTCTAGGCTGGACTATTGTAATTCATTATTATCAGGTTGTCCTAAAAGTTCCCTAAAAAGCCTTCAGTTAATTCAAAATGTTGCAGCTAGAGTACTGAACCATCCCTTAGTTATGCTGCTATAGATGTAGACTGCTGGGGGGTTCCCATGATGCACTGTTTCTTTCTCTTTTTGCTCTGTATGCACCACTCTGCATTTAATCATTAGTGATCGATCTCTGCTCCCCTCCACAGCATGTCTTTTTCCTGGTTCTCTCCCTCAGCCCCAACCAGTCCCAGCAGAAGACTGCCCCTCCCTGAGCCTGGTTCTACTGGAGGTTTCTTCCTGTTAAAAGGGAGTTTTTCCTTCCCACTGTAGCCAAGTGCTTGCTCACAGGGGGTCGTTTTGACCGTTGGGGTTTTACATAATTATTGTATGGCCTTGCCTTACAATATAAAGCGCCTTGGGGCAACTGTTTGTTGTGATTTGGCGCTATATAAAAAAAATTTTGATTGATTGATTGATTGATGTGTTTGATGCCATATCTCTGCAGGTGTTATGTGGGCCGCTGAAGAGGAGGTACTGCTGGCCCACCACCACCAGAGGGCGCCCTGCTTGGAGTGCGGGCTCCAAGCATGAGAGGGCGCCAGACCCAGAAGAAGTGACAGCTGTCATTCATCCTCTGCACCAGCTGTCAATCGTTCATCATCATCATCATCACCATAAAGGCCGGACTGCAACTCCATCTCCTCGCCGAGAAATTGACTACCGAAGAGGTAATTTTCTCTGCTGACTCATACGTTGAGTAATAATCTGAACTTCTGTTGCAGCCGTTTTCCTGGTGCTTTCCTTATCTGTGGGATTGGCGTTTGGTGTGACAGCGACGGCTTCGCCTCACACCCCAAACCAGATAAGTGGATTAAACAGGAGCTGCACGAGTGTGTGATTGGAGGTGGAGGTGCTCCCTCCTAACTGTGTGCAGACTGTGGATTACTGAGTGTGCGGACTCACACTCATTCATCTTGTCTTTGCTTTCTGCCAGCAGTACCAGGGTCGACAGCCGAAGACAGAGGCCACCTGGGGACTCGGGACTTGGCGGCTCCGGTGTTCTTCAGACCGTTGGTGGTGGAAGCCGTGTGGGATGCGGCTTCTCTCTCGTCGGGGGTCTTCTATCTTCGAGCCTGCCCACACGTCACCTGGTGTTAATTGACTTTGCAAATTTTGTGTATTTAGTTGTGTATTGTCACAACATTAAATTGTTACTTTTTGGCTTATTCATTGTCCGTTCATTTGCGCCCCCTGTTGTGGGTCCGTGCTACGACATCTTCCCAACAGGATTTCTCGGCCAATCGTTATGGATTCCGAGGGGCGTCAACCCGAGCTTGAATGGCCAATGGAAGAGCCAGGAGCGCAGGCGTCAGCGGGAGGCGTGTTGAGTGAGCTGCAGCAGATCTTAACCGCCTTCACGGCTCGGCTAGATTTAGTGACCGAGCAGAATGTTCTCCTTAACCAGAGGGTGGAGGCTCTCACCGCCAGGGTGGAAGCGCGCGATCAGGGCGCTGCTGCAGCCACTCCTCTTGCTGGTCCTGGGCCCGTAACAGACGTTCCACTGGTCGTTCAACGACCCCCCCCACCGTCCCCTGAAGCATACATAAGCCCTCCGGAACCGTACGGGGGCTGTGTTGAGACGTGCGCAGACTTCTTCATGCAGTGTTCGCTCGTCTTTTCACAGCGCCCTGTCATGTACGCGTCAGACGCCAGCCGGGTGGCTTATGTTATTAATCTGCTTCGAGGAGAGGCACGCGCCTGGGCTACGGCGCTTTGGGAGCAGAATTCACGGCTCCTAACGTCTTATACTGGGTTTGTACAGGAGTTCAAACAAGTGTTTGACCATCCCAACAGAGGCGAGACCGCTTCAAGCGTGCTGCTGTCAATGAGACAGGGGCGCCACAGCACAGCCGAGTATGCAGTCGACTTCCGCATCGCGGCAGCGAGGTCCGGCTGGAATAACGTTGCGCTCCGCGCCGCCTTCGTAAATGGACTGTCTCCGGTCCTGAAGGAGCACCTGCTGGCTAAGGAGGAACCGCGGGATTTTGACGGGCTTGTCGATTTGGTTATACGCTTAGACAACCGTTTAAATGAGCATAGTCGGGAGCAGGCCGGGGGGCGTGACTGGGCACGAGCCGTCCCTCCCCGTTCCGGTTCCGAAAAGGTGACGTCGTCCCCACACTTCACTGCCAGAGATCTCCGTGTGGCTACAGCTCCCCCTGCTGAGGAGGCTATGGACACGAGCAGGGCCAAAGTTAAGACAAACATCAGACAAAGGAGGCTGGCCCGCGGGGAGTGTTTTGTCTGCGGCTCTTGTGAACACCGGCAGAAGGACTGCCCCAAACGGTCAAACTACAACGCCCATCCTTAGAAACTGGGCTAAGGGTGGGCCATAACACGCACGTGGGGAAACCCCGCAAATCTGCACGAATCCCAGTAACGATCCTTTGTGGGGATTTAACCCTTCACGCCCCAGCACTGGTAGACACGGGGTCGGAAGGGAATCTGCTGGATAGCAGATGGGCAAAGGAAGTAGGGCTCCCGCTGGTGGCTCTGCCGGCACCATTGCAGGTGCGAGCACTAGATGGCACCCTGCTTCCATTAATCACACATCAGACACAGCCAGTGACCTTGGTTGTGTCTGGAAATCACAGGGAGGAGATCGTGTTCCATGTAACACCTTCTACCTCCCGAGTGATTTTGGGATTTCCATGGATGGTGAAGCACAATCCCCGGATAGATTGGCCGTCCGGGGTTGTGACGCAGTGGAGCGAAACCTGCCACCGGGAGTGTTTAGGATCCTCGGTTCCTCCCGCCACGACGGCTAATGAGGAGGTTAAAGTCCCCCCCAATCTATCGGCGGTGCCAAAGGAGTACCACGATCTTGCTGACATTTTCAGCAAAGATCTGGCGCTCACTCTTCCCCCGCACCGACCGTACGATTGTGCCATTGATTTGGTCCCGGGCGCTGAGTACCCGTCCAGTAGGTTGTACAACCTCTCACGTCCGGAACGCGAATCAATGGCGACCTACATCCGGGACTCTTTAGCTGCCGGGCTGATCCAGAACTCCACCTCCCCGATGGGTGCTGGTTTCTTTTTTGTGGGCAAAAAGGACGGCGGACTCCATCCATGCATTGATTACAGAGGGCTGAACGAGATCACGGTTCGCAACCGATACCCGTTACCTCTGTTGGATTCAGTGTTCACGCCCCTGCATGGAGCCCAAATTTTCACTAAATTGGATCTTAGAAACGCGTACCACCTGGTTCGGATCCGGAAGGGAGACGAATGGAAGATGGCATTTAACACCCCGTTAGGTCACTTTGAGTACCTGGTCATGCCATTCGGCCTCACTAACGCCCCCGTGACGTTCCAAGCTTTGGTAAATGACATCTTGCGGGACTTCCTGCATCGGTTCGTCTTCGTATATCTGGACGATATACTCATCTTTTCCCCGGACCCTGAGACCCATGTCCAGCATGTACGTAAGGTCCTACAGAGGTTGTTGGAGAACCGGCTGTTTGTGAAGGGTGAGAAGTGCGAGTTCCACCGCACTTCTTTGTCCTTCTTGGGGTTCATCATCTCCTCCAACTCCGTCGCCCCTGATCTGGCCAAGGTTGCGGCGGTGAGAGATTGGCACCAACCAACAAGCCGCAGGAAATTGCAGCAGGCTCGGCTTTGCAAATTTCTACAGGAGGTTCATTAAGGGCTACAGTCAGGTAGTTAGCCCCCTGACTGCCCTGACCTCCACCAAGGTCCCCTTCACCTGGTCGGATCGGTGCGAAGCCGCGTTCCAGGAGTTGAAACGCCGGTTCTCGACTGCACCAGTTCTGGTGCAGCCTGATCCTGATCGCCAGTACATAGTGGAAGTGGACGCCTCTGACTCAGAGCGCCAGAGCGTGGAGGCTGATAAGGTTCTCCATCCTTGTGCCTATTTTTCCCGCAGGTTGACCCCAGCTGAACGGAACTATGACGTCGGCAATCGGGAGCTCCTCGCGGTGAAGGAGGCTCTTGAAGAGTGGAGACACCTGCTGGAGGGGGCGTCGTTGCCTTTCATGGTTTTCACGGACCATCGGAACATGGAGTACATCCGGACCACCAAGCGGCTGAACCCCAGGCAAGCCCGCTGGTCTCTGTTCTTCGGGCGCTTTGACTTCCAGATCACGTACCGCCCCGGGACCAAAAACTAAAAATCGGATGCATTGTCCCGGGTGCACGAAGAAGAAGCCAAAGCGGGGCTGTCGAACCCCACCGAGACCATCATCCCTGAGTCCACTGTCGTGGCCTCCCTCACCTGGGACGTGGAGAAGACCGTCCGGGAGGCCCTGGCAAGGAGCCCGGACCCAGGGACCGGCCCCAAGAACAGAATGTACGTCCCACCAGAGGCAAGAGCTGCCGTATTGGACTTCTGTCACGGGTCCAAGCTCTCCTGTCATCCCGGAGTGCGTAGGACCGTGGCAGTGGTCCAGCAGCGCTTCTGGTGGGCGTCCCTGGAAACCGACGTCCAGGACTACGTCCAGGCCTGTACCATCTGCGCCAGGGGCAAGGCAGACCATCGGAGGACCTCGGGACTCCTCCAACCCCTGCCGGTGCCTCACCGCCCCTGGTCTCTCATCGGCCTGGACTTCATCACGGGCCTCCCGCCATCCCAGGGCAACACCATTATTCTCACGATAGTGGACCGGTTCTCCAAGGCGGCCCACTTCGTGGCCCTCCCGAAGCTCCCGACGGCCCAGGAGACGGCAGACCTCCTGGTCCACCACGTCATGCGGCTGCATGGGATACCATCGGACATTGTATCAGATCGTGGTCCCCAGTTCTCTTCACAGGTGTGGAAGAGTTTCTGTAAGGAGCTGGGGGCCACCGTGAGTCTCTCGTCCGGGTACCACCCCCAGACAAACGGCCAGGCAGAGCGGGCAACCCGGAGTTGGAACAGGCCCTTCGCTGTGTCACCTCCGCGCACCCGGCGGCCTGGAGTCACCATTTCCCTGGATCGAGTATGCCCATAACAGCCAAGTCTCGTCTGCTACGGCCTCTCCCCTTTTGAGGCATGTTTGGGGTACCAGCCCCCATTGTTCCCGCTGGTGGAGGGAGAGGTCGGTGTGCCCTCGGTCCAGGCCCACCTCAGGAGGTGCCGCCGGGTGTGGCGGACCGCCCGCTCTGCCCTGTTAAAGGCCCGGACGAGGGCCAAGACCCATGCGGACCGCCGGCGTTCCCCGGCCCCCACACACCAGCCCGGGCAGTAGTTGTGGCTCTCAACTAAGGACATCCCTCTCCGTGTGGACTCCCCAAAACTGAAGGACAGATTCATCGGACCCTTTCGTATCCTCAAGATCATCAACCCGGCCGCAGTGAAGCTCCAACTCCCAGCTTCACTGCGGATTCACCCTGTGTTTCATGTGTCCCGTCTTAAACCACACCACACCTCACCCCTCTGTGCTCCGGGACCTACGCCGCCTCCTGCCCGGCTCATTGACGGGGAGCCTGCTTGGACAGTCCGCAGGCTCCTGGACGTCCGTCGTAAGGGCCGGGGGTTCCAATATCTGGTGGACTGGGAGGGGTATGGACCTGAAGAACGCTCCTGGGTTAAGAGGAGCTTCATCCTGGACCCGGCCCTCCTGGCCGATTTTTACAAGAGACATGCGGACTCACACTCATTCATCTTGTCTTTGCTTTCTGCCAGCAGTACCAGGGTCGACAGCCGAAGACAGAGGCCACCTGGGGACTCGGGACTTGGCGGCTCCGGTGTTCTTCAGACCGTTGGTGGTGGAAGCCGTGTGGGACGCGGCTTCTCTCTCGTCGGGGGTCTTCTATCTTTAAGCCTGCCCACACGTCACCTGGTGTTAATTGACTTTGCAAATTTTGTGTATTTAGTAAAATTTTATTACAGAGATTAGAGCATGTCATAGGTATTAAAGGCACTGCGCTGCGGTGGTTTGAATCATATTTGTCTAATAGATTACAGTTTGTTCATGTAAATGGGGAATCTTCTTCACAGACTAAAGTTAATTATGGAGTTCCGCAAGGTTCTGTGCTAGGACCAATTTTATTCACTTTATACATGCTTCCCTTAGGCAGTATTATTAGACGGTATTGCTTAAATTTTCATTGTTACGCAGATGATACCCAGCTTTATCTATCCATGAAGCCAGAGGACACACACCAATTAGCTAAACTGCAGGATTGTCTTACAGACATAAAGACATGGATGACCTCTAATTTCCTGCTTTTAAACTCAGATAAAACTGAAGTTATTGTACTTGGCCCCACAAATCTTAGAAGCATGGTGTCTAACCAGATCTTTACTCTGGATGGCATTTTCCTGACCTCTAGTGATACTGTGAGAAATCTTGGAGTAATTTTTGATCAGGATATGTCATTCAAAGCGCATATCAAACAAATATGTAGGACTGCCTTTTTGCATTTACGCAATATCTCTAAAATCAGAAAGGTCTTGTCTCAGAGTGATGCTGAAAAACTAATTCATGCATTTATTTCCTCTAGGCTGGACTATTGTAATTCATTATTATCACGTTGTCCTAAAGGTTCCCTAAGAGGCCTTCAGTTAATTCAAAATGCTGCAGCTAGAGTACTGACGGGGACTAGCAGGAGGGAGCATATCTCACCCGTGTTGGCCTCTCTTCATTGGCTTCCTGTTAATTCTAGAATAGAATTTAAAATTCTTCTTCTTACTTATAAGGTTTTGAATAATCAGGTCCCATCTTATCTTAGGGACCTCGTAGTACCATATTACCCCATTAGAGCGCTTCGCTCTCAGACTGCAGGCTTACTTGTAGTTCCTAGGGTTTGTAAGAGTAGAATGGGAGGCAGAGCCTTCAGCTTTCAGGCTCCTCTCCTGTGGAACCAGCTCCCAATTCAGATCAGGGAGACAGATACCCTCTCTACTTTTAAGATTAGGCTTAAAACTTTCCTTTTCGCTAAGGCTTATAGTTAGGGCTGGATCAGGTGACCCTTGACTATTCCTTGGTTATGCTGCTTTAGACGTAGACTGTGGGGGGGTTCCCATGGTGCACTGTTTCTTTCTCTTTTTGCTCTGTATGCATCACTCCGCATTTAATAATTAGTGATCGATCTCTGCCCCCCTCCACAGCATGTCTTTTTCCTGGATCTTTCCCTCAGCCCCAACCAGTCTCAGCAGAAGACTGCCCCTCCCTGAGCCTGGTTCTGCTGGAGGTTTCTTCCTGTTAAAAGGGAGTTTTTCCTTCCCACTGTAGCCAAGTGCTTGCTCACAGGGGGTCGTTTTGACCGTTGGGGTTTTTCATAATTATTGTATGGCCTTGCCTTACAATATAAAGCGCCTTGGGGCAACTGTTTGTTGTGATTTGGCGCTATATAAAAAAAAAGTTGATTGATTGATTGATTAGTTGTGTATTGTCACAACATTAAATTGTTACTTTTTGGCTTATTCATTGTCCGTTCATTTGCGCCCCCGTTGTGGGTCCGTGCTACGACACCTTCCCAACAGCAGGAGAATGAAGGACCAAGTCTTCAGGGTCCTCATGCTTCTTGACTTTCTCTATGGTTTTGAGACTTGGATGGTAACCAGCGGCTTATGGTGACCACTGGATGCCTTTGGTACCAGGTGTCTTTGGAGGATCCTTTGGTAGCGCTGGACTGACTTTGTATCAAATGAGCGGTTACTTGTGGAGACTTAGATGGGAAGTATTACTTGACTTGTGAGGGAACCTCAGCTACAACATTTTGGCCATGTGCTTTTCTCTGTACAGGATCCAGCAGAGAGGCGCCTCAGTGATGAAGACACCAGCACCTGGAAAATTCCACAGGAACACCCATCTTTTACTCAGTTCTGGCAGATAGATGGGAAGGATCAGTTGGCAGTGTTGCCACAATTACTTTGAAAAAGTAGTCCAATTACTGATTACTCTTTGAAAAAGTAACTTAATTACTTTACTGATTACTCAATTTTAAAAGTAACTAAGTTAGATTACTAGTTACTTTATTAGTTACTTTCAGCAGCTGCTGACAACCCCCCTGTCACCTCAACATGAAAATGAAAACCCATTTTGCCAATACTCACTTTATAGTCAATCTTTCTTGACTTTAATGAGCATAAATACTTGTTTTGTAAAAAAAAAAAAAAAAAAAAAAAAGACATTAATAAAGACAATAAGAGACCTCTTAATATTTAAATGTTGACAGCACGGCAACGGCAAAATTTACCATTTCTAACCTACATTGTTTGTAAATTTAACTATTAAATTCTTTCTAACATTTAAATTCTATCTAAACATTTTAGTTCTTGAAATTATTATTATTATTATTATTATAAGTAGTATTAGTAGTAGTAAAAAAGGCTTCAAAAGTGAACCTTTAATCTAGGGTTGTTGTGGGGGGGGGGGGGTGTCCCTGCCCCGCTCCACGCCTAATTTCCACCTGGATTCACCCCTGCTTTGGCGTCTCTGAGCAGGAAGAATGGATAACATTTATTTATGCAAAGAAACACAACCAGATTGACAGCTAAGAAAGTATTATCAGAGTTTTTTACGTCATGCTGTCCTCAGAAAGAGACTTAAGGTGCATTTGGGTGTAAAAAAGTGTTACTATTAGTTATTAACGTATCGCAGATCAGCTGTTTTTAGCGAGGACACACAGAGTGGAACAGAGTTTTAAATAAAGGAAAAAAGCATAGACGCCTTTACGGTGTGAAATCTCACGCGTAATCACGTTCTCACTGGGGAGGCCGAGATTTTGTTGTTAGTATGAACAAGCGTTTGTGGGTGGTGGAGCGGACAAGCAACAAGCAACTTGTTTGCAGCATTGCGCCGTTATGGAGGTGAGTTAAACCAAAATATGTAATTAGGTGTTTAACTAAGATAATCACGAGTCTTTAATGTGGGTTTTATATATAAAAAAAAAAGCCTGTTGCTGTTAGGATTGTGTGTCGGGAACCAGTTCTTTTCGGGTATTGTTAAGAAATGATTTGATCCATTGACATCAATAACCTTTTTGCGTAACGATTCCCTTATCGGTCCTTCAGAGTGACCGTTGTTTTTGGGGGTGTTTGTCAGGAAAATGATCATTTCTCTACATTGATTACAGACGCTGTAGCGGGTCTGTATAATCAACCGTTTCTGCAGCACGGCTTTGCTTTTTGAACCAATAAAGTAGTGCTTCGATCTTCGAGCTGCTGCTTCATTGGTTCTTTGTTTTATTTCAATTTATTTCTGTGTAGGCTCTCAGTTGTCCAGGTGGTTTCCATAGTAGAGAAGCTTGAATCTTCGACTGGACTGGGTTGCTTGACGCGAGGACGTTTCGCTTCAAATCGCAGAAGCTTCCTCAGCTAAAATTCTTGCTCTGGAAATTGGTTGGAATCTGGTTGTGTGATGGGGTCTCCGGTATCCCCCATTGTGGCCACTCTGTACATGGAGCGAGAGGAGAAGACAGCCTTGATGTCTTTCACTGGTATCTCTCCCAGTCACTGGTTCAGATATGTTGATGACACATGGGTCAAAATCAAGCAACAGCAAGTTGAGGACTTTACAGAACACATCAACTTGGTGGACGCCAATATCAAGTTCACACGTGAGGATGCCAGAAACAACCATTTAGCCTTCCTGGACTGTGATGTTATGATTGGAGAGAACAGGCAGCTCCAGACAGGGGTTTACAGAAAACCAACTCACACTGACCACCCCCTTGAACACAAGCTCGGGGTTATCAGGACGCTTCAACACAGAGCCCTACAGGTGCCCACAACTGCAGAGGGAAGGACTATAGAACAACAACGTGTCCGGAAAGCCCTCACAGTATGTGGGTACCCACGATGGTCCCTGGACAAAGTGCAGAAGTCCCAGAGAACAAAGAGACCAGATAGACAGGAGACAGAGACAAGAAGAAGAGGAGTGTCTCTCCCTTATTTAGCAGGAGTAGGGGAAAAACTACAGAGGATCTTCAGGCAGCACAAAATCCCAGCTTACTTTAAACCGGTTAACACCTTGAGACAGAAATTAATTCACCCTAAAGACATGATCCCTAGTTACAAACAGAGCAATGTAGTGTATTCTATCAGATGTCAGGAAAACTGTAACGAACACTACATAAGTGAAACGAAGCAACCTTTACACAAAAGGCTATACCAGCACCGCAGAGAGGGCACCAGTGGACCTCAGTCTGCGGTTCACCTCCACCTTAAAGACACTAACCACACGTTTGAGGACAAAGAAGTGAAAATATTAGCCAGAGAGAAGAAATGGTTTGAGAGAGGGGTCAAGGAGGCATTCTTTGTGAAACATTTGAAACCCAGCCTTAACCGGGGAGGGGGTCTGAGACACGCTTTGTCCCCTGTTTACAATGGGGTACTCAGGTCAAAGGAGTTTCAGTCTTTTGTTCATGGTAATGAGTCATTCACATCATCAAGGGAGCCATCAGAAAGGCATCCATCCCATCATTAGAGGGACAGCTGTCCTGCCATTAGGTGTGCTAACTACAGCACAATAGTTGCTAATTAGAGCTATTGTTTAGTCACTAGCCTACAGCAGTCTGCCTCTCAGTAGGAGGGGTCTGGTTAGGTTTAAAACTCCAGCTTTTGTTGGCTTCTGTTTTATTCTTCTCTACAAGAGTCAGACAGAAGTCAGACTTCCAGAGCAAGAATTTTAGCTGAGGAAGCTTCTGCGATTTGAAGCGAAACGTCCTTGCGTCAAGCAACCCAGTCCAGTCGAAGATTCAAGCTTCGCTACTATTTCAATTTATCTTAATTTTTCCCCACTAAAACCCCAAAGAGCATATGTCTATGAGTAATATTTACCTTTTTTATGTTAAACCGACCTGGTATGGTCTTCTGAAACAGTTGATAGATGTATTTTCTAACTTAAAATGGGAGCGATGCTAACGTGTTAGCATGTCTATGGCATTTTCAATGTTAAAGTTAGCATTAAACTGAGCCATTATCAAGCCTCCCTCCCCAGCGTGCAAAGGATTCTGGGATACTCTAAAACTGTGAATAAAAATATCTTTGTAAAGCTCAGTGCAGGTGTGCTGTCATCACTGCTCTTTGAGAGATGACTGTTTTTTTCAGTTCGGAGCTGTTGCACGAAACTGTGGATAAAAAGCTCGTAGCTTGCTGAAAGTAGATGAAGTGGGCAGTTCAGCTGTGATCGACCCACAATGCAAAAATAATAGTAACACACAGTGACTCGGAAAAGTAACTTTAATACAATTACTGATTTGGAAATATTAACATGTTAAATGACCCGTTACTGAAAAAAGCGGTCAGATTAGAGTCACATCACTGTCGATTGGCATCCTGGACTTGTGTGGTGGATTCAGCAATGCGGCACCGGCGCATGCTACCAGACCTGACCTGATGTGTATTGTTTCACAAAATGGAATATTTACAGTCGGGGAAAATTGAAGGTTTTTAGCCAAGATGTACGAAAACTGCGTTTTGTGCACTATTAAGTCAATCTGAAAGTGTCATCTTAGTGGTGGTGGTGGGTCATCCTTCCTCGGGGAACAGGACCATCTCCAGTCATCATCTTCAATCGTGAGGTGCAGTACCTGGAGCTGATCAGCATCTGTCAGATCGGGACTTGTGTGCAGCTCCCTTTGTCTACTTCCTTAGGCTGGAGCTCCCTTCATGAGTGCTTCTCATGGGGTTGGTAAGGTTAGACCTTACTTTTGTGAAGCACCTTGAGGCAACTTTGTTCTGATTTGGTGCTATATAAACTAAATAAATTGAAATTCTCCCCAAGCCAATTGGTTCTAACTAACCCTGTGGTCACATTAGCTACAAATGGCCCCTGTGTGTCGCCGTCACTTCATGGGCATCCCCGTGGTGAGCACACTAACATCTCTGTAAAATGTCTTGTAAACCACCTTCAGAGGTGTTACCTGGTTTTAAAAAAACAAAGTGTTTGGTTGATTTACAGACCATCTTTTTTTTTTGCTGTCTGTTGTAGTGACGCCAAATTTTACAGCAGAGTGAAGTTTTAATGATTACATTTCATTTTGTAGCTCTTCCTGTGTGAATGTGTGAAGTGATGTACACACGTCCATAAAAGATACTTGTATCTTTGCAGTGTAACTGCATGGTCAGATAATTTATAGCACTTTTGGTCCACAGTACCCACTCTGGGACGAGACAGGAGACCATCTGGCTGTTTCTATATTTTCTTTATATTTCTTGGCACGGCAGTGTCTGGGGCATCACAAACTTGGAGATGGCTCTGCAGGGATGATGGAAGTCTCATGGTTAAATATATTGTTTTACCACATCATTCAAAGGCCACGAGGGTTAAGAACCGGTTCATAAAAGCATGTAACTCAGCAGCTACATTGTGTACTAATCTTATGGAGACACACTCGGGAGAGACAATTACCTCCTTTGAGGAAAATGATTTCAGAATCGACCAGTGGAGTTCTTCATATGTGGATTTGTGTCATTCTTACAAGTAGTTTTGGGGTCAAGCATGTGGAACTGACTCAGTGTGTCTGATTAATCGCAGATCCTGCAGGAGGTCATTGGAAGGCCAAGAGGTCATTTAGGTGGGTTTGTGCTCGGAGCTCCACAGTGAAAGTCTGATGGAAGGCAATTGTGCACTTCTGATACCAAAACTCACAGTATTACCTGAGTAACACTACTTTTAATTTATGAAAATATATTTTAAAATGTTATACGTCTTTATATAGAACTTACTGGGATCATTCGTCTATGTGTAAAATTTGTAAAGTCAATCATTATGACTTAAAGGCGAATGCTGGGATTTTCAACTTTAAATACGGCCTCATTTAAAGATGTTTTTTAGGTTCAACTTTTCATTCAGGTCTCAAATGCATGATAATCAGTCCAGTAAGTGAGTTCAAAGGTCAACATTGTCATGGACTAAACAGCTACACAGTGTAAGCCTGGGGGCAAACTACAACCCTCGTGGTGAACTGTATGTTGTCATCAATGAACAGGAAAGACATCATTAGAAGTGTGCGACAGCAAGTCCACACAGGTCAGCTGTCACTCAGGGGCTCGTTCTTCTGCTTCCAACATGAACGAGCCCCTTACGGAATAAATATCCTCGTTTTAAAATGCATTTGCGTACACAACCAGCTGCATCATGAATGTAATTGTACATGGACCTGCCAATGGACTTTGCATGTTACTGGAGGATTCCACCAACAGGCAGGCCAAGATGCCCAGACCATGAAGGACTTCTGGATTTGTATACTGTACTGTGTTGCCACAGTTACTTTGAAAAAGTAATCCAATTACCGATTACTAATTACTCCTTGAAATTTTAAAAGTAACTAAGTTGGATTACGAGTTACTTTATTAGTTACTTTCAGCAGCTGTTGACAACAACCCCCACCCACCTCAACATGAAAATGAAAACCTGTTTTGCCAATACTCACTTTACTGTATAGTCACCCTTTCTTGACTTCAGTGAACATAAATAGTTGTTTAATAAAATAAGAAAATAAAGACACCTTTCTTGACCTCATACATAACTGTTGACTGCACTGTAACGGTAAAACCTACCATTTCTAATGCGCAAGAATGCTTCAGCTGCAATCTTTGCTTCGAATGATGTGATATCCTAACTTGATATCTAATGCTATCAAATGATAATTAGGTAGGTATGGCTTAATTAGCTCACAGTCAGCTTCTTCTTTTGAATTCAGCCAATGAAATGTTTCAATTCTCTTTGTTTCAAATTATGTGACGTTATGTGACTATTGCAAAAGTGAAAAATGATGAAATGAGACACAAGTAGCTATAAGTTGGAAGACAAAACCAGTGCTGGTTGTTGGCATCTGAATAATTTTCCAGCCAGCTTCAGGTCACCTGTTTGTAAAATGTTTAGGACCATGAACCAAAATGAAATTTAAATGAAATGAAAAACCAAAATGAAGTGGAACACATTTAAATACACACCAACTCTGACAGGTACTTGTCGACCAGCTGTTATGCTGTAAACAATAAACTTTAACAGATCTCTGGTCAGCAACTGTACTGACATCATATACATGTGAAAAATTGTGGACTTGGTTACACAACCTCTCTTAAAAACTTTTCACCATTGTTTATTCCTACTGTTCATGTGTATATTGCACAGTGCAGAAGTGTTGTGTTTACGTTGTATTTTTGAGGACGTGCACAACTGATACAGGAAAATGGAGCAGAATTCACAAGGCAACATTGTGCAAATGCAAGCACATAGTTAAAAGTCAGTTTGTTTCTGTCCTTGTGGGACTGAGCAGAAAGCAGCGCTGCCAAATGGGAAAAAGGCTAAGGTAAGTCACTCCCTGTATAGTCAGCTGATTTAAAAATATTTTTACAAAATACACACATCTATCTCCACAGGTATCCACACCATCTTGGCAGACACTCCTAACAACATTTTTCCCTCTTCAGTTAACTTTGAGGTCTTTGTCTTGCCCCACAGACTGACATTACAGCAATGTTTAGATGGTGTTAGAGTTTTAACTCAGTGCTGGAACAACTGTCACTGCTTTGGTCCAGAGTGAACAGTTGAACCCAAAAAAACATCTATAAACAGGGCCAAGGTTGAAAAATCCTGGAGTTCCCCTTTAATGATAAGATGAGTTCATATTATTTTCAGACCTGGACCAGTTTTACTTCCAGAAGTGGACTGCCTGTGCCTATCCATTTCACCTTTGTATTTTTGTTCTTTTATATGTATGTTGACGATGTTTGCAGACACGATGCTTGATAGCACGAGAGCTCCATGAGTCTGCACTTGCTGTGTGTTACAGTTTGATCCTAATGATGCGACGCTGCCTTCAAAAGAAAATGGTTTTAATGTTCAGTCTGTGCAGTTTTATCCACTGTAGATGGTTTCTTCTGTGTTTTCCCTCACGCTTATGTGAGGTTAATATGTCCCAAACGGGAGAAAAATCAAGCCTTGTCTTATACAGTGTTATATTTCAACACTGAGGGGCAATTGGGTGTGGAACTGGTAACGGTATGGTTATTGTGCAGCCTGCTGTACTGCCTGAGATAAAGTCATTCTCTTGTCACTGAAGAACAAAACAGCCAGAAATCAGCTGTGACAGAGCCTCTGCACAGCTGGTGAACATTTACCTTCATTAGGGTGAAGATGAGGGTCAGCTGAAGGTTTTAATGATCTTCAAAAAGGTTTTCTGTTGCACGCTGTGATGCAAACGTCAAACGCCACCTTGAATGTGGACATAATGACCCCGCGCCGTGACCAATCTGTCTGTGCCATACCCACCCACATCTTACACGCCGCTTTTCCTGTCCACCTCCCTTGGCAACTAGACCTCCCCTGTCCTTTCCTTCAATCCCCTCCGGAGCAAAAACTGAGTGTTCTGAACAAAAGGAGCAAAATCATTCACAAATGTGCAAAACGAACCAGGAGACAGACCCTGCTGTATGTTTGGCATTATAAAAGAGCTGGGTCTGTATTTACTGTTTGTGTGCAAAGTATCTGGCGGTCTATGAGGGGCTACATACCTTATCGTACCTGCTAAGAAGTTAATCTGAGCTTGAAAACTTCCCCACGTTGGTACAGTGAACATCAAATCAAATCCAGATCACTTCTGGATCTGTAGAATGAAAAGTCTGTGATCAACACAACATACAGAAACATCATTTTGGCTCCATCGTTGAAATTACAGTGTGTTTTTACTTTAACAAATACAAACCAGAGAACCCTACAAGCACTATTCATCATTAAAAGCATGAACTCTTTTTCCTTGCTCCACGTTCAGATGGCAGTACCTCACCGAAAGAACAGAGACGAGACCTTCAGTATGAGAGAAACCACAACACTGAACCTATTGGTATCTCCGCAAGTCTTCTCTCCTTTCTCATATCCTCTTCTATTGCTGGATGAGCAGTTGACGTGGATTTTATGGAACTGCACATGGTTTCTATTCTCCTTTATCCCCCTTTAGGTCCCAACCTCCTACTGCCATCGTGATTTCCCATCCATCTGTCCAACCCCATTTCTCTGCCATGTTTTCTCTTGTGTGTTTTAGTTCTCTTTCTTCCCTTCACTTTTTTTTACTGATCTAAAAAGTTGCAGCTGTGTTTCCATCACCACACCCTGTCAATACCTCCACCTACTAACTGAAGAGGTCAGAGGTTACCCGAGTGACCCTGTTGATCTGTCAGTGTGGTAACTGTATGTGCATGTGACAGCTCAAAATTCAGGAGATGATACCACAAAAACAATAAAAGGTATAACTCAAAAACTTAAAAAGCAGATGATGAGCTGCGAGCCGTTTGTGTGTTGGTTGAAGACCATCCATGTCTCATTCGCCATGTATATCCGAGCTTGCATCAGAAAGGGCAACCGGTGTAAAACCTGTGCCACATCAACATGTGGATCCATATTGGATGTGCTGATTCAAATTTGGTGACTTTTAATGATCCAGATCAGAAAAGCAATTTTGTTTCACTCATGTACAGTAATAACTCTGCCACCTACTGGATGGTTGGAGGGTGCTGTATGGATGATTTGAAATTAGAACAACATGTGGCTGAAGTTATATGTGGGTGATTCTTAGACTACGGACACTTATTATGTCCTTTGATCATATTGTATGAAAAACAGAAAAAAGGGGAAATTTCACACTTTTATAGTTATCTTTACAATGAAAGTGTGTTAAGAAATTTGTTCTAGTAGTCTATGATGACTTTTTCACCTTTTTTCAGCATCATTATATGCAAATATTGCCGTTTTGTGCTTGTCCCACACCCAGACTTTTGATCTTCAATGATCAAAATGAATGGTAAAGAAATGTTTTTTTTTCTAATGTTTTAAAATATCTCTGAATAAAATATCAGTAAAATAATCAAAACATAATTGGGGTATTCAATGTCATACAACTGTTGTGATTTTTTTAAACAAAATGTAGTTGTCCCACACTATTGCCGTAATTTCCACCACAACACTGTAATGTCCCTTTAAACAGTTTGTATGAAAGATTGTTTGGGTAGTTTCTATGGAGATAAACAGTGACATCAGAGCACATGTATATAGCGCCAAATCACAACAAACAGTTGCCCCAAGGCGCTTTATATTGTAAGGCAATGGTGTGGTGGAAATTACATTTATAAAGTCAATAGTGCCCGTAGTTAAAGAATCACCCATGTAGCTTGAAAATACCTTGTTTGTCAATTTCTTTCATTTTGAGAATCTACTTCTGCCCAAGGCCATCGCTGCTTGTACCAGGCCTTTGTTTGAGTATGTTCCTTGTGTCCAGAAAAGGTTCAGGTCAGGTCCAAGAGCATGTGCCCATGACACAACAGCGCCACTCAGGCCATCCCCAACTCTTGCAAACTGCTGTATTTTTGTCACAGCTAGACTAAACATGGGCATCCCCTTGACCTCTTCCATTTGTTGGCACTGAGGCACCTGTGTGCTGGATCATGCCCAAAGAAGAGCGCCACATAGTCAATATGCTGGGATTGATGTTCCCTCACTACACAAGTATTAAGACTCACTTGAGTCTCCCTGTGTAACCATTCTAGCAGTACCCACGGACCCTCCAAAGAGACCAAGCAGCAAATGCATCTGGTCGTTGCCTTAGACCACTGGTTGGCATCCAAGTCTCATAACCATACAGGAAAAAGGTGATTAAATTAAAATCTCTTTTGCTTTTTTCTTTCCTTTATCATCCAGCCTTATAACATCACAAAAATCTATACATAAGCTGCAGAAAGACTCATCGACCGGCGACTCCTCCTCTGTCAGTTGCCAAAGCTAATCATGGCTGACTGTTCTTACCCTGGCAGAGGTAATTTCTGCGCTCTCCAAGTCCATCTTCAAGTTTTTTCTCCCACATCTAATTCTATCTCATCCCACCCTAAATCTAGTTAGAAAATCCCTTTCTTCTCCATCCATTGCCCCGGCACTACTCACATTTTGCTACCTTCCCTACATCCTTCTTTCCCAACAGGTTTACCTCTAACCTGAGGCCTTTTCCCATGTGCTGCTTCCAAATTTCCACTTCCTTCCTGACTGCTACAATTCTCCAATCCATTCTTTTCTCCCTGACCTCTCACCGGCTGTCTGGTTCCCCCAATCCTTCTCTGCCGATCTCTCTCTTTCCGCCCTTAATGAGATATGTAAGTCAGTCCTGAGAGTGTGTGGTAACGCAGAAGGGAGTGTAGCCCCCAGAACACACCAACCTGTCAATCTCACTAACTCAATGCAGACACCCCCCGCTGATGGACAGAGCGATACCATGTGAAAAACTAGGCCATATTTGCACGGGTAGCACAGTTACGATGGAACCAATATACACTCATATTGTTTTCCTTCAGGCAGACTGAAGCAGATCTGCACGGACAAAGTGAGATCTGACAGCTTGATAATGAGAAAGAAAACCACAAAATGGATATAGTTGCCCTGCGACACCCCGCTGAGTCTGCATGTGTCAGATGTGCATCATGTATGATCATGTGTGGGCCTCTGACTCAAAGGGAAGAACAGGCAACACCGAACACGGAGGTCTAGGTCAGAAAGGTGGCAGTTGATTTTGCAGTTTATTTAAGAATGGGAGCGTGTTGGAATGGCATCAACATCAACTTAAAAAAACTAAATCAGATGTTTATTAATAGGATCTACATTAAAATCCCCATGTTTGATTTCCCATATTCATCGTGTAGGATACAGGTGTCAAACTGATTCCAACTTGCACCCTCTTGGCCCTTTCTGGAATCAGTTTGACACCTATATGGAATAAGAAGGTCCCAGGTGTTCTTGTGTGGGTTCCCTACAGGTTCTCTGGCTTCCTTCCACTTCCAAAGACATGCAGGTTTGGTGAACTGGGAACTTTAGGTGTGAGTGAGAGTGTGAGTGTGTTTGTCTATATGTATTTGTCCTGCAATAGACTGGCACCTCTTGCCCAGTGGCTGCTGGTTTAGGCTCCAGGTTCCTGTAACCCTTAACGGGAATAAGCAGGTCTAGAAAATGGGCGACTGGATCATGTCAGTGATATGAGAATGGGAATGGTCCACTTACAGACAACTCAGTGTCCACTCAGTCTGCTATTGTGATGCAGCTCAAACCCTTGTTGGTGGTGATCCAGGTGATATTTAAACCTTGGTCAGAGTTCAGTTTGTCTCTTGTTGAAATTCACTTCAATGTATTTATGGAGTGGGTCTGTTAATGGGGGTCGCAGTGGACTATATGTGGTATGTTTCACATGTGCCTCAGTGTTGAGGTCCCTAGTGGCTGAAGAAGACCAAGAGGACACCCATGTTTAACCTGGCTGCACAAAACAGATCTCAGACATGCGGGGATGGACAAGTTGTCTGCCTCTGTGGTTGTGATCCAGAACCCAAGGCAGTTCTGTGGCACTGTGGATGTGGTGAGATGTGGCACCTGCACACGCTTCCAGGCTTGACTTTGGGTGTGTGGAGTTTCACTACTATTTGCAGTAGTGCTTGTACGCATATTAAAGTAACTCAGTTGTTATATGGCTGGGGGGGGCCTGGCTGCCGGTTTGTTTGTCTGTTTGTTTTCCTCCCAGGTGGCGTGCATTTGGGACTGAGTGGCTGTGTTGCTGAGGCTGTCAGGACCTCACCCTGATCACCTGCGACTCGTCAGGACTCACAGCTGAGGTGCATCTGGATGGATTGGAGCATGTTGGCATTTAAGACTGGAGTGCACAGTGTGTATTTGCCAGAGACTCGACCTTGTGACCAGACGGGTGAGATCGTCGTCTCGGGAGCCATCTCATCAGCAGCGGATGCTGAGAAACGTCCAGGTTTGATGCACAGTCTGTGAAAGAGGAGGGGGTGAGGTCTCACGCTCGTCAGCACACTTCCTGAGGTACGTTAGATTTTGTGACTAACAGTTATACAGTCAGTAAATGTGGTGTCCCTCACACCTTATTGTATTGAGCTGTTTGTTAGTCATGTATCAGCTTCCACTGCGGTGGAGTTTTGTGAACTGGATGTTCCATGCCTGCAGGTTGGAAGCTGATCAGCAATCAAGCCAGGAAGTGTTCGCTGTTTGTACACCTTTAAGTGTTCTGTGTGTAGAGTGTGGACTCACATAATGGTTCCTTCTTTCACAGACTCGGTTGTTGCGGCCACCTGGGGGGTGTCGGCGGGGTCCTTGGGTCCGAAACAGCTTCTGGCTCCGGACCGTTAGCGCTGCTGGGAGCGCACCACGCCAGGCCGCACCTTTTTGTATTATCACTGTTATGTATTAAATTCAGTTAGCCTTTGAACCGTGCTCTGCTTATTTCATACTGGGTCCTTCAAACGCTGGTCGGTTCTCCGAGCTGCGTCCGACACATAACATCAGTAGGTGTTATGGAAAAACAAAACAAAACAAAAAAAAACCCCTCTGGAGCCACTCATGAATAATCTGTTTTTTTCTTTTATGTCTATTCTACAAACACTGATTATTACTGTAATACCATAAAATGTCTAAATGTAACAGTGATGGTGGAGTCCTGATATCATGTGGACTTTAATGCACTTTTGCACACAAACCATTTCAGTGGAACACAGATTTTGCAAACGTGCAGAGAACCGTGTGTGTGTGTCTGAGCCCATCTGGCTTTATAATTTCATAATGTAAAAGCATATGTTAACATGTTCACACCTGCGCGCACACACACACACACACACACACACACACACACACACACACACACACACACACACACACACACACACACACACACACACTTGGTGCTTAGATTCTGATTATTCAATTATCATGACTCTTCTGCGGTAAAATATTCAGCTCCCCAGCTGGTCCTCAGTGGATTAGCCCCCCCCCCCCCCCCCGCTCCGTGTAAACCTGCTGTTAAACCTCTAAGACGTGTAATTTTCTGCTCTTATTTAAATAACCATTGTGTACAATAATGCTATAAGGGCTGAGATTCTTCGAGTTCCCTCTGACTGTTTTTGTGGATTTGGGCCACATTTTTTATTAGTATGTCATGTTTGGATGTGTCGTGATTTCTGCTACATTTCCCATTTCTCATTTAACAATGCTAACAGTCTGTTTATTTATTCCAACTCCAAGTGGTTTTATCCATTTGCCAGCACTTTAAACTGGTTAATTGTGCCAATAAGGCTTAAGCCCAGCTGCTGTGTGGTATTTTGACAGGATTCATAAACTGTCAGCGCAGGTTTTTGTAAAACAGTCTTTCAGTCTGCTCTTCATTGATCGACCTCCGACACAAACTCTGAATTCATAACAAGACTACTTTCTCAAAACACTGCGGCTCTGTTATGTCTTTCACGCCCACGCTCGCTGGTCCATCCCTTGTCCTGTTTTTGTCTCGTGCGGTTTCATCCATCAGTTCAAACTCCATCGCTCATTGTCTCTCTCCTCTTCTTATCTCTGAGATGTCACTTTTGACATTTCTTCACATTTCTGGTGCAACTATTCTGATGTCTATTTGCTGTTTTACTTTGATGTTCTTTCTCACGTATTTTTTTAAATTTAGAAGTACTTTCCTTTATTTCGCGAAGTATCCTCCGTGTTGCTGTTTCCTTCCGTGCTTTAATTCTGGTAGATTACTAATTGTGTGTTTCATTGGCTTTATTTCCTGTCTCACAGTGAACTTGGGTTTTCTGGTTTCGCTCATTTCCTTGTAAATTACTTTGATGGACTTTGAAACGTTTTGTTGCTCATTACTCCCTCGCCAGACTATCTCGCTCCGATGTCTTGCTCTCTCACACTATTTGCTTGTGTTTGACTGCTCGTTACCGACCTACACTGTCTTATTGTGTTTCTCAAGCCTTGCCTGCAGTTTCTTTTTTGGGTCTGTCACCTGGTATGATGTTTTGGTATCCCCGTCTGCAAAGGCCCCTGTGGATACCTTAATTCAATTCAATTTGTTTCATTTATACAGCACCAAATCACACTAATGTTGCCTCAAGGTACCCCACACAAGTAAGGTCTAATCTTATCAACCCCCAGAGCAAGAACACAGGTGACAGTGGTAAGAAAAAACTCCCTCTGATGATTTGAGGAAGAAACCTCAAGCAGAGCAGACTCAAAGTGGTGACCCATTGCTTGGACCTTAGAGATTTTGTGCTGCTTGACTGTTGCCAGAACTCTTGGTCAAGCCATCAGCTAACTCAGTTCTCTTTAAAATGAGATGACGGACTGTTTTTCCTGTGTATCTCTGAAACCTTTTTGTGACAGCTGTAAATAAAGACTGTTTTGTTTTTAAACCACTGTGGTTGTTTGCTCAGGGGTCTCTGGCTGTGCGGCTCTCATTATAGCGGTCAAACTGAACAGTTTGTCTTTGATTCAGTAAACTTGTTGTATCTCCCTGGTTCCCAAACTGGGGTCAGAGCACCCCCCCCCCCTTCGCCTTGGGTTCAGGGGGTGAGGTCAAAGATCACAGGAGGTGTCCAAGTTTCTGCCTTCTCTGAGGTTATCCATTATAAAATAATATTGAGATACATGAGCTATGATACGATTCTGGCACAATTTTATTTTATCAGTATTATTTTTATTGTGAAGTGGTGCGATCCGATATAATTCTTTGTTTAATATAGACAGTGATTTTCTGTGAACATGAGAATAAGTCAAACTGACATTGCTAACCTTAAAATATATATTTCATGAAAAACTAGGGACCTTTTCCCAGTGTTTGCTACTGTGTAGGAGCACACCTGCCCTGCCTCTGCTCACCTTTTGTTCACCACTGGGGGCAGCATCGCATACAGTAGCAGAAAGCACAGTATAGAAGAAACACAGAAAAAGAAGCCAGCTGTTGTTAGCATAGCATAAATGTCAGGGCCTAACTTTTCCTTTCTGAACCTGTTTGACAGTTTTAACAAACACTGAACCAAATGTAAAGTTTAAATGAGTGTGTGTTATACCACCAACTGCTGTCAGACTTTGTTTTTATATCACAAAGTTAACGTTCCTGTAAACAGTCTTGCATCAGCATTTGAAGAGATAAGTTTTAAATTAAAATCAAGTCACTGATTGTTTCATAGTACATTCTGACTGATTTAGGGATTTGATTAGCACCATATTTGCAGCTTTAATTTTTACACCCTTATAACACACTTACTGGACAATTCCAACTAATTAAAACATGATTTTGCTTTGATGAGCAGAAGAACATTAATAACTATAATGTAATTAAAAAAAGATTTGGAATGAAGTTGGGACTTGAAAAAGGGGGGGAAAAATAGATGTTACTGAGATGTTCCCACCACAAACTTACAACACAGAGGTTTGGAATTGATGACCACAATTTGTTGAAGTGTTGAAAAATGAGCTAAAACAAGACATACATTAAAAGTGTTATGAATATTTTTAAAAGTTGCTGAAGGTCATCAGCACATCAGGAATGGGAAGAAAGACAAATACTACTGCTTCGTCTATGATATCAGTTCGTACCCCCTGAAAAGTGCATCCACATATCGTCCACGGTCACAATCAAGTGTGAAATCTGTCCAACGTAGAAAACTGGGTCAGAAAAAGCAAATAGACCTGAAAGTGTTTGTAATTACCAATGACTACTTCAATCTCAAACACGCGAAACACTATTCCGTTCAATAAACCAAGCTAATGAAATCACGTCAGAAGACTGTGGTGAGGCAGGGGGTCAGAGGGATTAGGTTTCATCAGGAAGAACTGGAGTAAGACTCAGAAGAGGTCAAAGGATGATGTTGGTGCAGCGTGATTATGAAAGATTTTTTTGTCCTGCAGAGGTCGAAGTCGACTATATACAAAAGAAAAACAAACATGCACTCAGTAATCACGGGAATACACCTACATGTGAACTTGCATGTATAACAAGTCAGCTGTTAAAATACATTCTTTATTAAACCTGTACTTTGACAGAATTAATGGAATCTAGTCCTGATTCTTTGGGATAACGCTGTTGGAATATCATATATTTCCAATGCTTGATACAATTTCTGTTTCAATTTATTTTCATTTATATAGCACAAAATCACAACAAAGTAGCCTCAAGGCACTTCACACAAACAAGGTCTAACCTTACTAACCCCTAGAGCAAGAACACAGGTGACAGTGGTTCCGTCTGAGGAAGAAACCTCAAGCAGACCAGACTCAAAGGGGTGACCCTCTGCTTGGGCCATGATACAGACACAAATTACAGAACAATTTACAAAATGAATGTACAGGAAATGCTGTTGGTGCACAGGACAGGAGGGTCTCCAGCACAAATATCACATCCATCTCTGGATGGAGCTGCACCTCAAACAGAGAGAAAAAACAGAATCAGGCAGCAGAAAGACAAGAAATACAGTACAATTTGTCACACAGGCTTCGCTCTCAGACTGCAGGCTTACTTGTAGTTCCTAAGGTTTGTAAGAGTAGAATGGGAGGCAGAGCCTTCAGCTTTCAGGCTCCTCTCATGTGGAACCAGGTCCCAATTCGGATCAGGGAGACAGACACCCTCGCTACTTTTAAGATTAGCCTTAAAATTGTTATGTGGGCCGCTGAAGAGGAGGTACTGCTGGCCCACCACCACCAGAGGGCGCCCTGCTTGGAGTGCGGGCTCCAAGCACGAGAGGGCACCAGACCCAGAAGAAGTGACAGCTGTCACTCATCGCACCAGCTGCCACTCATCATCATCATCACCATAAAGGCCGGACTGCAACTCCACCTCCTCGCCGAGAAATCGACTACCATTGGAAAGGTAATTTCTCTGCTGACTAACACTTTGTGTGTAATAACCTGAACTTCTATTGCAGCCGTTTTCCTGGAGTGTTGCCTTGTCTGGAGGATTGGCGTTTGGTGTGACAGTGACGGCTTCGCCTCACACCCCAACCCAGATAAGTGGTTGACCAGGAGCTGCACGAGTGTGTGTGATTGGAGGTGGAGGTGCTCCCTCCTAACTGTGTTTGGACTGTGGATTACTGAGTGTGCGGACTCACACTCATACATCTTATCTCTGCTTTCTGCCAGCAGTACCAGGGTCGACAGCCGAAGACAGAGGCCACCTGGGGACTCGGGACTTGGCGGCTCCAGTGTTCTTCAGACCGTTGGTGGTGGAAGCCGTGTGGGACGCGGCTTCTCTCTCATCGGGGGTCTTCTATCTTCGAGCCTGCCGACACGTCACCTGGTGTTAATTGACAGTGCAAATTCTGTGAATTTAGTTGTGTATTATCACAATATTAAATTGTTACTTTTTGGCTTACTCATTGTCCGTTCATTTGCGCCCCCTGTTGTGGGTCCGTGCTACGACACCTTCACAACAAAAACTTTCCTTTTTGCTAAAGCTTATAGTTAGGGCTGGATCAGGTGACCCTGAACCATCCCTTATGCTGGGGGGTTCCCATGATGCACTGAGTGTTTCTTTCTCTTTTTGCTCTGTATGCACCACTCTGCATTTAATCATTAGTGATTGATCTCTGCTCCCCTCCACAGCATGTCTTTTTCCTGGTTCTCTCCCTCAGCCCCAACCAGTCCCAGCAGAAGACTGCCTCTCCCTGAGCCTGGTTCTGCTGGAGGTTTCTTCCTGTTAAAAGGGAGTTTTTCCTTCCCACTGTCGCCAAGTGCTTGCTCACAGGGGGTCGTTTTGACCGTTGGGGTTTTTCTGTAATTATTGTATGGCTTTGACTTGCAATATAAAGTGCCTTAGGGCAACTGTTTGTTGTGATTTGGCGCTATATAAATGAAATTGATTTGATTTGATTTGATCATTAAGCAGCAAGAAAAACAGAAGAAATACTAAGGTGACGGCCGGCCACTAGCCCTAAGCTTCACTAAAAGACCCAGAATTTAGGTAAAGTTGAGGCTGCAGCACGCTCCGTTTACTAATAAAATGAATTTAAAAGAGTAAAAAGCATAGAACTATACTATGCCAGAATGCTAGCCATACGAAAGGGAAAATAAGTGTGTCTTAAGTCTGCACTTGAAAGTCTCTGTGTGAAGTTTCTGTGTGAAAACGTTGCTTTTCGTCTCACACATGGACGAGTCACGTTCAGCTCGTCGGATCTTTAGTTATCGATCCGTTCAGATATTGTCAATGTTCATGCAAGACGATCAAAGGGACACTGACTGTACGGGAACTACGCAAACGATGAAGAACTGCCAACCCGGAAAGCAAAACAGAATACGGACGATTTGAGGTTGTCCTCAGGATTCATTCACATTTTTCAATAGTTTGAAAATTCTGTCGAAGCGCCAGCTACAGGAACGAAGCTTGACGACAGTTAAATGATGTCTCCGAAAGTCAACGCAAGTCCAGATTTCTTGTTTCTTTTTGGCTTCAGTGTCCTTCATTAGTGCCGTGTGATTGGGGCTTAAAACCACCAAAACCTGATCTAACGTCCAGTGCACCACAAAGATCCCAACAGTCACTCGCACCTTCACAGCAGACACACATGTTTCATCACTGTGAGGAAATGTCTTCATTATGACACCGAAAAAAAAAACCCCCACAAGATGAGTCCAAAGGCTCCCACCAGTCCTGCTACGACCAACACGTCCACATCTGAATCATTTTACCTGAATCATTATTTGCAGTTTTTTATGCATGGATGAGGTCATGTTACTTTTTAATTTTAGTTTCATAAAGTAGCAGCTGCAATGATTGAGGGTAAAGAAACCTACAGTCCTGGTCTAGACCCTCATCCAGCTTGTTTTCACTGAGTCACGTTGACCTAGTGTAAAATTTTCAACTCAACAGAACAATAGATTTTGAGTCAAGCGACTGGAGGCAGAAGAGCAGGCAGGTGAGTGGACAAGGAACTGGCCCACCAACACTATGGAGATCTGGGTTTCAATCCCGCTCATACCACCTGTCTGTGCCCTTGGACAAGACAGTTTACAGTGTCTAAGATCATCCATCTGTAAATGGGCACTGGGCGGTTGATGGTCCGGGACTTGGAGATAAGCACCAGCAGCAGTGGGCCTCTGGGTCTAAAAGTAGGTCAGAGCTGGAGTCATGACTGACTGCAGTGTATATCACAGAATCCATAGTTCTGTTGTTTGTCATTTTTGAGTATTTAATCATAGTCTCTTTTAACAGTTGACACGTCTTTCTAATCCTCTGTCCAGATTGTTATTTTGGGCTGGCTGCCAGGCAGCAGGAACCACTACGGACACATTTCCAAAAAGCTGAGGGTGGGGTCGTATCCTGTACTTCCTCTGTCTGCAGTCGCTCGTGAGGAGAAGTCTGTCTGGTATTTGGACAATTCTGAAATATGCACTCTTCAGTATGTCATCAAGTAATTAACAGATGACTGTACCACGAGGAACTCCTCCACCGCGCTCACACGGTAACGGCAACAGGAGGCTCGCATTCATCCTCAAACTTCACAGAAAGTCCGTTTCCTGTTTGCATATGTCTGGTCTGCATGAATTTTTAAGATCAGCCATCTGAAGAACATTACGCTTTTGTTGATGTTGTTTAGTTTTCCTGGACACATGCACACAGGCACACACAATCAGTGTAGGTATGCAGTTGTTTAATTTACAGATTAGAAATGCTTTTGTATGAAAAGATTGTATTTGATTAATGTGGATTAAATGAGTGGTTAAATTCATAGAAATTTCCAACTTGCTAAATTCAGGGTGATTCACTCAAAACAGCACAGATCACACACTGAGTCATTTTACTTGTATATTAGCATATTTTTCAATGTGGGCTGTTTGCAGTTTAAAGCTCTAAAAATGCTTTTTTTCATTTAAAATGAAAACCTACATGATGGCCCAAATTAACTCCAGTGGTGGGCACAGTTCTGCTAATCCGCTATCCGCTAATTATCAAAGCTAACGTTTTCATTAGCGGATTAGCTTTCCACATGACTTTGAAAACCATCAGCGGACCAATTAGCTTCTGATAAATTTAGTTCCAATAACTTTTAGACCGCTCACATATTTTTGTGGGCATAGCGAATAAAACCTTAACAGTTAAAACCATTTGTAAAGTCTGAAATCAAAGGTTTTAGTGCCTGTCTGTTACATATTTTGCAGCAGACAGACAGCCATGAATGGTAGAGCTCAATCCTCTGCTGGCAGAGGAGAGTTGACCATCAGAGAGAAAGGATGGAAGAGGGAGGAGAGGAAATTTCATGGGAGTTTTGCCCCGGCAGATAGTTTTTACTTATGTTTATAATTTTAAACAAACTAATTCCGGACAAGTTATTGATATTAACATCATGTCTGTCATTTTACAAAGTGAAAATATCAGCTATATGTTTTAGTTTTGAAGTAATGTGCTAATTTTGAAGGTTTTAGTGTTTAGACACACATAACACATTGCATTATGGGTACATTAGTTTCCTGACTTCAGTGGTTGGCTAGTCGGTATAACATATGCATGGCTGTTCACCATGCCATCTAGATGGCAGTGTGCCACACATTCGCTAAAGGTGATGAAGGACTCAACAAACAGAATTTTCAGTTTTCAAATTGCCTTTGTTTCAAATGAAAAAAAATGACGTTTACAAATACAGATTTATCTGTAAAACCCACCACACATTTCAGTAACTGTGTGTTATGTCCGCCCTTAAAGTGGTCAGATGTTTATGGATGAACTGTTTCCTGTCATAAACCAGAACCAGAACCTTGATCAGTGAGCAGATGACTTGGTTTAAAGAAAGGAATTCATTTACAAAGCAGACAGTAGGCGTGGATAACTACAGGTGGCAGTAGTGAGCGTCCCGCTCGGCAGTAGTAGCAGTTTTTTTGAGGAAAGACACATCATAAATGTTTGTACAGTCCAAGATCCAAAATAATCAGTTTGAGGAGTCTCAAGGAGTAAATGATTCAAAAGACACAAAAAGACTCCATTCTAAGAGCACAGAAGGTGAAACTGTTCAGTACTCGCTGAGAGATAATCAGTTCAAAGAGTCCAAAAAATGTTCAGTGCTTAAATCACTGCAGGATAACAGTTCAAAGGATCCAGAACAATCAGTTTTTAAATCACTGAGTGACAAAAACAAATTCAGCGTACAAGTCGCAAAGAGAAACGTTCTCATTGAAAATCAAATGGAAGCAAGCAGGTGCACAAAAGGTCGTCAAGCATCAGGTCGGTAACCAGCAACCCGGCAAAACGGAGCCACAATATCCAAAAAAAAAAAAAAAACACTGCGAAAATCACAGGTCCGAAAACAACAAACAGGAGGTCAAAACAGTTCCGGTGGTCCCAGAGAACAGTACTAGAAGGTGGAGCGATATCCGACAATCTGAGGGACAAAAAACAAAACAAAAAATCTTCTGACTGAAATTCTTTTTCACACGTCCCAGAGTTTAAGTTCAAACAAAGTGGAGTCAGTTAAGAAAAGAAAAAATTGTTCTCCTGCTGATATTTCACTAACTAACCGCTGCTGCCCTTTTCTAACGCGGCATCATGTTATAGAAAGACTTTAACCTGCACATTATTTAAACACATTTTAAGGGGACGGCTTTTCTACAACTTTTACTTCATTCAACACCAATTAAAACCTCAGGCCTGTAGCCGGGGGGATCAGAAAAAATTTGGGTTTTTGATGTCCAGGGGAGGTTTTTACATCCACCAAGCACGTAATAAAATCATTGGCCTTTATTTATTTATTTGTCTATCTGTTAGCAGTATTACGTCAAAACTACTGCACAGATTTTGACGAAATGTGCACCACAGATAGATATTAGACCATGGAAGACTCCACTGAATACTGGAAGTGATCCAGATTCTGAGACAGACACAGGGACTCACTGCCAGGAGGGAAAAACAAAAAAAGAAAAAAAATTATATTTTGAACATTTTGAATGTGGTAAATTTTACATCTTGCGTCCAGCCTTGATTTTTCATCAGGATGGCGCGAAACCTGCCGTTTGGCAGCCCAACTGACGGAAATCCATTGTAGCAAGTCCTCTGCAAAATGACAGAGGACTGAGTGACGTGACATCTTTTTAAAGGGCATACACCCAGTTAAGATTGGAAAAAAGACTGTTGGAAATGTTGGCTCATGTGGTAACCACACATCCAGAAGAGGTCAGAGTTCAGGATCGCAGAGACGCTACAATGAACACGACTGGAGATAAGCTCAGAAAACACATCAAGTTGAAGAGTCCAGTCTGGGAGCATTCACTGGTGCTGCGCTTCACTGCATCCATGACATCACCACTTTGGGTCCTGGATGGCAACCACCCAGGCAGACATCTGGTCCATCCCTACATCTCTAAAGTAACCATCTATCTGCTGCAGCCAGGTGAATCATGGACATCCCCTTGATTTTCTCTGGCTACTGGGGTCTTCAACACTCAGGCACCTGCATGTTGGATCATGACCAGAGAAACAGGTCACATGGACAGAATGTCATAGCTGGCGCTCCCTCACAATGCAGGTGATCCTCCTCATCCTAATATCTCTCAGTAACCGTTCATCTGATACAAAGTCATTCCAGTGGTACCCAAGGATTCTCTGAAGATATCTACTACCAAAGATATCCAGACGTCGTGTTAGGTCATTGGTTAGCATCTAAAGTCTCACAGCCAAACAGCGAGACAGGCAGCATCAGGGTTCTCCTGCAAAGATATCGGCATCACTGAACACCTCTGCCCAGCAACCTCATGACTCCATAAGCTCTTCACAGGAACCTCTTGATCTCAAAGCCCGAGGACCCAGAGACATGTTGAAGAGCAGATTAGATAACGATAAAATCAGATCACAAGGAACAACAACAGGTAAAACCAGCTGTAGAGCTGTCCGCCGGGACGAGAGAAACCATCTCGTTGCTCTGAGAGAAAGTAGGCGGAACAAAAGACTACTGTGAAGGAGCAGGAGGAAAACCGTGATCAGTAACACAGATGATACTGTTGACCATAAAATTTTATTACAGAGATTAGAGCATGCCATAGGTATTAAAGGCACTGCGCTGCGGTGGTTTGAATCATATTTGTCTAATAGATTACAATTTGTTCATGTACATGGGGAATCTTCTTCACAGACTAGGGTTAATTATGGAGTTCCACAAGGTTCTGTGCTAGGACCAATTTTATTCACTTTATACATGCTTCCCTTAGGTAGTATTATTAGACGGTATTGCTTAAATTTTCATTGTTACGCAGATGATACCCAGCTTTATCTATCCATGAAGCCAGAGGACACACACCAATTAGCTAAACTGCAGGATTGTCTTACAGACATAAAGACATGGATGACCTCTAATTTCCTGCTTTTAAACTCAGATAAAACTGAAGTTATTGTACTTGGCCCCACAAATCTTAGAAACATGGTGTCTAACCAGATCCTTACTCTGGATGGCATTGCCCTGGCCTCTAGTAATACTGTGAGAAATCTTGGAGTCATTTTTGATCAGGATATGTCATTCAAAGTGCATATTAAACAAATATGTAGAACTGCTTTTTTGCATTTACGCAATATCTCTAAAATCAGAAAGGTCTTGTCTCAGAGTGATGCTGAAAAACTAATTCATGCATTTATTTCCTCTAGGCTGGACTATTGTAATTCATTATTATCAGGTGGTCCTAAAAGTTCCCTAAAAAGCCTTCAGTTAATTCAAAATGCTGCAGCTAGAGTACTGACGGGGACTAGAAGGAGAGAGCATATCTCACCCATATTGGCCTCTCTTCATTGGCTTCCTGTTAATTCTAGAATAGAATTTAAAATTCTTCTTCTTACTTATAAGGTTTTGAATAATCAGGTCCCATCTTATCTTAGGGACCTTGTAGTACCATATCACCCCAATAGAGCGCTTCGCTCTCAGACTGCAGGCTTACTTGTAGTTCCTAGGGTTTGTAAGAGTAGAATGGGAGGCAGAGCCTTCAGCTTTCAGGCTCCTCTCCTGTGGAACCAGCTCCCAATTCAGATCAGGGAGACAGACACCCTCTCTACTTTTAAGATTAGGCTTAAAACTTTCCTTTTTGCTAAAGCTTATAGTTAGGGCTGGATCCGGTGACCCTGAACCATCCCTTAGTTATGCTGCTATAGACCTAGACTGCTGGGGGGTTCCCATGATGCACTGTTTCTTTCTCTTTTTGCTCTGTATGCACCACTCTGCATTTAATCATTAGTGATCGATCTCTGCTCCCCTCCACAGCATGTCTTTTTCCTGGTTCTCTCCCTCAGCCCCAACCAGTCCCAGCAGAAGACTGCCCCTCCCTGAGGCTGGTTCTGCTGGAGGTTTCTTCCTGTTAAAAGGGAGTTTTTCCTTCCCACTGTAGCCAAGTGCTTGCTCACAGGGGGTCGTTTTGACCGTTGGGGTTTTACATAATTATTGTATGGCCTTGCCTTACAATATAAAGCGCCTTGGGGCAACTGTTTGTTGTGATTTGGCGCTATATAAAAATAAATTGATTGAAATTGATTGATTGAGTAACAGACACGGGAAGATGTGCAACCACACATGCAGGGCCTTGACATTTCCAGTGAATCAATTTTCAGAGTGAGCAAGCATAGTTTTAGAGACACAACACATACAACATTTATGGTACAGTGCATTTGGAGTGGTTTTCATAATTTATTATACGTTGTCTTCAGTGGGGAATTCAGGACAGGTTTTTGGCCTCTTCTATAAAGTTTTCAGATTAACATATGTTGCAGTGTTTCCACATTAATCTATCAATTTAAGTTGCTCTTGTAATTGTTTGCAACATTCAGAAATTTGTTTTATTCATTTCAGTTTCCTACTCTAACGACTAGGAAATCAAAATTACATATTACAGGTATGACAGATTCAATATGTACTATGATCCCCAACATGGAAGTCCAAAACCATCTTTGCTATGCTTACTGAGAGATGCCTACAGTGGTTAGAAGATGTAAGACCTATGGGACTCGGCCGCATCCCTAAAACCGCCTCGGGTCAAGTCCAAAGAGGAAAGTGATCAATGACTGCTCAATCGTTTGTTACAAGGACACCTGCAAAAGTGACCTCAGATCTCCTCACATTGGCCTCGAGACATGTGACATTGGAGGCAACGTAAGAATGGCTTGAAGCAAGCCAAGGCTGGGAGCAAAGAGTCCTACACCTACGGAAAAGGAAGGAATCATTGAGCAACACTATCCAGCCTTCAGACTTTACACTCACAGCGGAAGATGCCCTAGTTCAGTAGGATCTAATCCATCATCAACAATGACAGCTGATGCAGCGGCTGCTCCCAGGCTCTGGAATAGCCCCCCCTTTAATATTAGATCATCCCTGTCCCTAGAGACTTTTAAAGCCTCTTTAAAAACATATTCTTTTTCTATGGTGATTCCTAAATGGACGATTGCATCTCTGTTTCACCTTAGTATTCCTTGTTTTTGCTGTTGCTTAACGCTGACAAAATATACCTTATTTGTAGTCTTTCAGTAGAATGGCCCAAGCAGAGGGTCACCCCTTTGAGTCTGGTCTGCTTGAGGTTTCTTCCTCAATATCAGAGGGAGTTTTTCCTTACCACGCGGACTGAGCTACCAAAGCACCCGCCCTCCAGTAGCTAAAGTTGAACTACGTCCAACAGTATGTCAGTGGGCCGTCACCAAATGTCGAGCTCCACTGAGCTACATTGGCCAGCATTGAAGATGGTGTTCCAGATTTTGCTACATTAGCCACTTCATGCCATAGTGTGAACGGACTCTGCGCTTTCTGAATTACATCCAAAATAGAAATTTCAGTGAGTTTCTGAGTTAGTCTTTAAAATAAACCAGCAGAAACTTGCAAACAAAACACTGAACCAGTAAAAACAGACACCAAAGACTGTGAGAAGCTGGAAGCGGCGCTGATCTCTGACCGAGGTGCTGCTGAGGAGACGCTCCAGCTGTCATCTTTGTCTTTGACCCCTGAGTGACCTCTTTAACACGCTTTCTGTTGTCTGCTGCTGCCATCTGAACCCACTTGTGACCGCTAAAACATCAAGGAAAACACACACGTTTCAAACTGCTGCCACAAATTAGGTTTGGAGAGAACGAACAGCGAAAACGAACGTTTGCATCTGTGCATTATGTCGTCAAATATAAACGAGACAACAAAGGACAAAAGATGTATTTGTCTGCTGGTAAAGTCGTTGAGAAGCCATGGCGGGTGTGGCGCTGACCCGGCCTGACTCGCTGTCTGGCCCACATATGTCGAGGTCTGGCAGACGCGGAGACTCACCAGGGTGTTCCTGCCGGATAACGGTGAGAAAATCTAAAAATGTGCAGTGAGCCAGGCTGTTCTCAAAGAGCGGGTCGGGTCAGGACCTGCAGCGGGCCAAGCGGCGCTCTGACAGCGTCTCCGGTTACCCAGAGTCTGATTTACATGGGAACGGTGCTCAAGGACACTAAAGCAGGGCGTGCACGTCCTGACTGGTTATATAACGGATGAAAGAAAAAACCTCCTATCAGTCCACATGATGTAGCTGGTAGATGACTTATTGATGGATTAAGGTGGAGTTAAAAATTTGAAAAATAAATCTTTTCCTCCAATTTTACTGTAATTGAGCCGATTTGTCAAAGCTGCTGCAGTGAGACAGTTCTGTCCCAATGCAAGGTGAATGAACACACATTTCCTGTCTTTCTTAAATGAATTTCATTGCTGGGAATATTATAAGATAATTTAATGTTTAATATTTCTGAGTGCAGCCGCAACAACATCTGCACTGAATCTCTTCAAACCCGAACCACTTTAAACTTGACTGACATACAACCCGTCTACCACGTTTTATCCAGATCAGCTCCAGGTGGTTTGAGTTAAACAGCTGCAACTTTGAGTTTCACCTTTAAAGGACACTCAAGGTCAAAGGTCATGTGACAAAAAAGGACATGATATGACGTTATACTGGTGTTTAAAAGTAATTACAGGAGTGTTTGCAAGTGGTTCTTCAAATTGACGATTCTGAGTTTGGCTGTTCAGGGTCAACCAAGGTCACACAAGGTCAAAGGTCATGTGACCAACAAAAAGGTGATATGACATTATTTTAGCATTTAATCATAGTCATATGAGCATTGCAACTAGGTCCTCAAACTGACCATTCTGAGAGTTTGACCTTTCAAGGTCACACAAGGTCAAAAGTCATGTGACAAAAATAAGACAAAAAGCAGGGCTAGAAATAGTATGTGCATGTGCAATTGAAGGTTACAAATGATCTTCTTATGGCCTCGGACAGTGGACTCATCTCTGTGCTTGTTCTGTTAGACCTCAGTGCTGCTTTTGATACTGTTGACCATAAAATTTTATTACAGAGATTAGAGCATGCCATAGGTATTAAAGGCACTGCGCTGCGGTGGTTTGAATCATATTTGTCTAATAGATTACAATTTGTTCATGTAAATGGGGAATCTTCTTCACAGACTAAAGTTAATTATGGAGTTCCACAAGGTTCTGTGCTAGGACCAATTTTATTCACTTTATATATGCTTCCCTTAGGCAGTATTATTAGACGGTATTGCTTAAATTTTCATTGTTACGCAGATGATACCCAGCTTTATCTATCCATGAAGCCAGAGGACACACACCAATTAGCTAAACTGCAGGATTGTCTTACAGACATAAAGACATGGATGACCTCTAATTTCCTGCTTTTAAACTCAGATAAAACTGAAGTTATTGTACTTGGCCCCACAAATCTTAGAAACATGGTGTCTAACCAGATCCTTACTCTGGATGGCATTACCCTGACCTCTAGTAATACTGTGAGAAATCTTGGAGTCATTTTTGATCAGGATATGTCATTCAAAGCGCATATTAAACAAATATGTAGGACTGCTTTTTTGCATTTACACAATATCTCTAAAATTAGAAAGGTCTTGTCTCAGAGTGATGCTGAAAAACTAATTCATGCATTTATTTCCTCTAGGCTGGACTATTGTAATTCATTATTATCAGGTTGTCCTAAAAGTTCCCTAAAAAGCCTTCAGTTAATTCAAAATGTTGCAGCTAGAGTACTGACGGGGACTGGAAGGAGAGAGCATATCTCACCCATATTGGCCTCTCTTCATTGGCTTCCTGTTAATTCTAGAATAGAATTTAAAATTCTTCTTCTTACTTATAAGGTTTTGAATAATCAGGTCCCATCTTATCTTAGGGACCTCGTAGTACCATATCACCCCAATAGAGTGCTTCGCTCTCAGACTGCAGGCTTACTTGTAGTTCCTAGGGTTTGTAAGAGTAGAATGGGAGGCAGAGCCTTCAGCTTTCAGGCTCCTCTCCTGTGGAACCAGCTCCCAATTCAGATCAGGGAGACAGACACCCTCTCTACTTTTAAGATTAGGCTTAAAACTTTCCTTTTTGCTAAAGCTTATAGTTAGGGCTGGATCAGGTGACCCTGAACCATCCCTTAGTTATGCTGCTATAGACGTAGACTGCTGGGGGGTTCCCATGATGCACTGTTTCTTTCTGTTTTTGCTCTGTATGCACCACTCTGCATTTAATCATTAGTGATCGATCTCTGCTCCCCTCCACAGCATGTCTTTTTCCTGGTTCTCTCCCTCAGCCCCAACCAGTCCCAGCAGAAGACTGCCCCTCCCTGAGCCTGGTTCTGCTGGAGGTTTCTTCCTGTTAAAAGGGAGTTTTTCCTTCCCACTGTAGCCAAGTGCTTGCTCACAGGGGGTCGTTTTGACCGTTGGGGTTTTACATAATTATTGTATGGCCTTGCCTTACAATATAAAGCGCCTTGGGGCAACTGTTTGTTGTGATTTGGCGCTATATAAAAAAATTGATTGATTGATTGATTGATGTGCTAGTTTGTGCACATATTATTCAAGCGGTGCATGTAATTTTATACTGCACTTGCACTGGTGAAAGTAACTTTAACCAAGTTTTATCAACTATAAGCACCAGTAGAATGAACCAATAAAGGAATAAATAAGGAAAATAAAACAATTTGCAGTGTGTTGTCTTCATCTTCCCTGTGTTTTATGACTCTCACACACGGAGCGAGTTGCTGTGACAATTCGTTTGCGCGCGCACATGAAAAAAAAAACCTGCAGGCTGTTAGTTCCTCGCTCTCCGCTCAAACTCTCTCATCACTGTGTTAAAAAAAGGACATAAGTCCTGCTCACAGACTGATTGCCAGAGACAGGACCACATGAAGTATAACTCCAGACATCTCCACAGTTGCTCACGGATGGTTCATGTGCGTGCATCTCGCGGTCACAGGAGGAAAGATAAACTATAACAGAACTCAGAGCACAGACCTGCAGCTCAGCACAATCTGAGTGCCTAGTCTGGCTGCAGCCAAACTGTGTACTCAGATTTCTCTGTGCAGAGAACCTGCAGGCTCCTTGTCAGTTATGAAAAGGCTCACACAAAATTTGTGAAGTGGCCTGTTTCACCTAAGGTAAAATAAACTCAGTTTAAAATAATAAATAAAATCTATCCAGTTGCTGATTTCCTTAAAAGAAGATTTATGTTTGAAGTAGAGCCTTGTGCTTTCTGTAATGTAGCTGAGGAAACCTTAGAACATATGTTTTATTTATGCCCTGTATCTAGTTTTGGCTGGATATCAATGAGTGGTTATCTGTGAAAATAACTGATATGTTACCTTTTGTCATCTCTCACATTCTTTTTTATATGGACAATCTAAAGTCTTCTATTTCTGATGTGGTAAATATTGTCATACTCATGGGTAAATATTACATTCACTGTTGTAAATGGAGAAACAATAAGCCCTTCTTTGTAGGTTTTGTTAATGACTATTTTTCTTGTCTCTCCAAAAGGTGAAATCTAAGCTGGTGTGTAAAATCCACAAGGATATAAACTCTATGTTACTTTTATGAAATGACCTTGCTCCTTATCTGTCACTGGGTAATGCCCCTTTTGAATTTGTTCTTGTTTGTTTGTTTTTATTTTTGTCTGTTTTTGTTTGATGTATTTGTCTCCTCTATGAGATGTTGCAATTCCATTTCTTCTTAATTAAACCTCCCTGCTGCAACTGGAAGTGGACCCGGTGTGAAAGTGACTTTTGGTTGTGCAGGTAACTTTTTTGGTGCAAGTCATTTTTTGTTACTAGCACCAGTGCAAGTAGGTTAAAAAATGTATTTCGACCCCTGAAAAGGGAGACGATATGACATTATATTGGTGTTTAAAAGTAACTACAGGAGTGTTTGCAAGTGGTTCTTCAAACTGTCGATTCCCAGAGTTTGACTGTTCAAGGTCACACAAAGTCAAAGGTTATGTGATGATGAGAAGGTGATATGTAACTTCACATTAGTGTTTAATACGAAACACAGCTGGTCATTATCTAATTCTATAGAAGAGTCAATTGAAATATCTCCAAGGCGTCAGCTTTGGGTAAAGGTTTTGACCTGAACTTTTAACAGATTTTCTCATTTAGTTGTTTGAGTGACTAAATGAGACACATAAGACTGAAAACCACTCCTCCACATGCACCACTGCTGTGCAAAATGCTTGTCCACACAGACACTTGGCGATCACATGGCCCCCGCCCCTCCTCAGCTGTTAATGATGATGAGGTCTGCCTCACCCGACCCCTGCGCCGTCAGTTTGGCACATTCCTTTGGAGCTCTGAGTGATGTGAGGGTTATTTATTTGTCATGCTTGTGTGCTTTGGGCTCTGCTATTTCTTTGTGCTTTTTTATTTAGAACATCAGTCTTCAGATTCAGACAACTTTATTGATCCCTAAAAGGGCAATTCATGTCACACCCAATAACCTCAGACAAATATACAGCAATTAATCCACAATTATTACTAGTTGAATGTAATAATGGCACACATCAGAATTAAAACAACCACACATAGATTTGACTGTTTATGTAGGCTAAACATTGAAACAGTCCGTCATCCGCAGGAACACGTGGTCACACAGCCAGACCGCGTCTGCCTGTATCTGCGTGGGATGGATGATTTCTTCTCATCTGTCCCACAAAGAAATCAGGTCTCAAAGTCAGGACAAAGCAGTGTAGTTAAGTCACTTCCTCCTGCCTCATGTTGCATCTTTTCTGTGTCATTGTGTGCTGAGAGGATGCGGTCAGAGACAAAGTGTTGTGGTTCTAAACATGCTGAGGAAGGTGTTTGTCCAACGCTGTGCAGGGATTCTACAATAACAGAGCGCACGCCGCTCAGGGTCGCTCACACGGAGCTCTTATAAACACCAAACCGCCTCCCGGTTGACTGTCAGGAGCGACTCAGAGCAGTATCAGCTCGCCGTGTTCGCTTCTGCAACAAACAAACGGCCCCGAGCCGCCTGACCAGAACACGTCAGCTTGTTGTTATTGGACGGGACAAAGTGTGCAGCTTCATACAGTCTGTCCTGTCAGAAAAGACCGTCCTCTGACCGCGAGAACTGTGGGAAAGAAAAGAAAAGAAATCACACCCTCAGACAGGCTGGAAATTTGGGTGCAAAGCTGATGTCTTGCCATGTTTACTTAAGATACGACAAAGCTGACGTGTGCTTCCCTGAAAACAGATTCCAAATGTTAGTGACAGGAGCCGTCTCACTGCAGAGTCTTCAAAGCAGTAAGAAGAAACAGTTCCTGAAGTGGGCACTTAAAGTGGACATCAGTGGACAGAGAACATGCACGATTTCAGAATGTCTTTGTCCAAGCAGCCGTGGCCACCAGATCGAGGGGATGGAAATGAACGAAACAAACACATTTCAATCTACATGTCACTTCACAAGACAGACTAAGGGCAGTTCAAAACCTCCATGACCAGTAAAAGATCAAGGACCGTGACGTCGCCCGGTATGGCGGAGCCGGGGTCCCACCCTGGAGCCAGGCCTGGGGTTGGGGCTCGCGCGCAAGCGCCTGGTGGTTGGGCCTTAGCCCATGGGGCCCGGCCGGGCTCAACCCGAAAGAGTGATGTGGGCCCGCCCTCCTGTGGGTTCACCACCTGCAGAGGGGGCCATGGGGGTCGGGTGCAGAGAGGATTGGGTGGCAATCGAGGGCGAGTGGCCCGGCGGCCCGGTCCATGCTCACAGCCCCTGGCTGTTGGGACGTGGAATGTCACCTCGCTAGGGGGAAGGAGCCTGAGCTTGTGCGGGAGGTTGAGAGATACCGACTAGAGATAGTCGGGCTCACCTCCACGCACAGCTTGGGCTCTGGTACCCAACTCCTGGAGAGGGGCTGGACGCTTCATTTTTCTGGCGTCGCCCATGGGGGAGAGGCGGAGAGCTGGGGTCGCATTGCTTATTGCTCCCCAGCTCAGTCGCCAAGTGTTGGAGTTCACTCTGGTGAACGAGAGGGTCGCGTCCCTACGCCTTCGGGTCGGGGACAGGTTTCTCACCGTTGTCTCGGCCTATGGGCCGAGCAGCAGTGCAGAGTACCCGACCTTCCTGGAGTCCCTGGGAGGGGTACTAGATCGGGAAGCATGGCCTCCCCGATCTGAACTCGAGTGGTGTTCAGTTGTTGGACTTCTGTGCTAGTCACAGTTTGTCCATCACGAACACCATGTTCGAGCACAAGGGTGTCCATAAGTGCACGTGGCACCAGGACACCCTGAGCCGGAGGTCGATGATCGACTTTGTAGTCGTATCATCTGACCTTCGGCCACGTGTCTCGGACACTCGAGTGAAGAGAGGGGCAGAGCTGTCGACTGATCACCACCTGGTGGTGAGTTGGATCCGCTGGGAGGGTAGGAAGCCGGTAAGACCTGGCAGGCCCAAACGTATCGTGAGGGTCTGCTGGGAACGACTGGCAGAACCCTCTGTCAGCGAGGTCTTCAACTCCCATCTCCGGGAGAGCTTCTCCCAGATCCCTGGGGAGGCTGGAGACATGGAGTCCGAGTGGACCATGTTCTCCACCTCCATTGTCGATGCGGCTGCTCGTAGCTGTGGTCACAAGGTCTCCGGTGCCTGTCGCGGCGGCAATCCCCGAACCCGGTGGTGGACACCGGAAGTAAGGGATGCCATCAAGCTGAAGAAGGAGTCCTACTTATCTTTGTTGGTAGGTGGGACCCCAGAGGCAGCTGACAGGTATCGGCAGGCCAAGCGTGCCGCAGCCCGTGCGGTCGCAGAGGCAAAAACTCGGGTCTGGGAGGAGTTCAGGAAGGCTATGGAGGAGGACTATCGGTCGGCCTCGAACGATTCTGGCAAACCGTCCGACGCCTCAGGGGGCCGAAGCAGCTCTCCACCAGCACAGTTTATGGTGCGGGTGGGGAGCTGTTGACCCTGACTGGCGATGTTGTCGGGCGGTGGAAAGAGTACTTCGAGGATCTCCTCAATCCCATCGTCATGTCTTCCGAAGAGGAAGCAGAGACTGGGGACTCGGAGGCGGACTCATCCATTACCCAGGCCGAAGTCACCGAGGTGGTTAGAAAGCTCCTCGGTGGCAAGGCTCCTGGGGTGGATGAAATCCGTCCTGAGTACCTTAAGTCTCTGGATGTTGTGGGGCTGTCTTGGCTGACACGCTACTGCAACATCGCGTGGCGATCGGGGACAGTGCCTCTGGATTGGCAGACCGGGGTGGTGGTCCCTCTGTTTAAGAAGGGGGACCAGAGAGTGTGTTCCAATTATAGGGAGAAATTTGATAGGATGGAGTCTTACACATTTTACATGGAAAGTGGACGATTTTCAGTGTGTACCTCTTCCACGAAGGTGATCAGTTTGTCAGCAGGATAAAAGTCAGTTTTTACTACTCCACTGCTGCATCACTTCACAGGGCTGGCCTTTTCTATGCTGACTGTTCTTGTCGTCCATGTACCGTTGCCTGGACTGGCAATCTGTAACTACTGAGGTGAGCTGACATCTATCTGTGCATGTCAGTCTAGGTGGTGCTCAGCACATTTGCATTGGGGATCATGATGCCACAGGCTCTGTCATTATTATACCATTTCACTTTGTTGTCATTCAACAAAACATGCTGAATTTATTAGAAGTAAAACCCAGTTTCTCCGGGAACATTTCCAAAGGACACATTTGCATCACACTAGAATGAGAAAAAAGTTGAAGGGGCGTTGCCATGGAGACTCCTCACTGACGTTTACTGATAATCACTGAGCCCAGCAGTAGATACGAGGCTGTGCCGTCATCACACTGCTGAAATGGGTCACAGGCGACACGATTCTTTGTTCTGACTGACTAAAGATGATTTGTTCTGACGTTCCTGTAATCCACCGTTTCCGAGCAGAGAGCCGATACCAGAGTTCGGGTGGGAGACAATGGAAGCCCCGCAGCAGACAGTGACACAGCTTGTCAGAATGCATGTGATGATGCGTTTGTAGGATGTGGTCGTGACGAATGGTGCGGTGTGGCCGTGGGTGGGACTTATCATGGTGATCCTTCAAAAGAAGGGGCCTGTTATGGACACATGGCCTGGTTGATCCGCCTCCTCTGTCACCGCTCACTGCTGCTGTGCCACCAGAAAGTTTCATGAAGTGTTTTGAGCTGGATTCTGTTCTAGTAAGACTAGTAAAAACCAACATGAACATGGCCTAAAGTTGTATTCTTCATTATTTGGTGATTGTTGTACTTCACAAAATTGCAGCTAGTTTTGCTCTTTGGTGAAATATTTATTTTGGGGAGGTTCCATAACAAATATATTGTCTTTGTTCCATGACACCAGAAGCAAGAATAAGGCTCAAACTTCATGCTGCATTTCTTCTGCAAAGTTTGGGAGGAGAAAATATTCTACAAATGGACCTGGACCATATCAAAATTTTGAGAGTGAGCAAGAATCCCACAAGTGTTCTGTAATGGTGACTGAACACTGGAGCCGCATGACTGCAAAGGAGACTGTTAGCAAAAATACAGTTCACTGCACAGGCGTGGGTCAGTTTCCGTGTCCGTGAGGGCAGCAGCAAACAGTGACATCATCTTCATCAGTAATCAGAAATCAAACATACTGCCCAGGAAATCCAATGAACAACAGGCTGTATTCAGAAGATGCACAAAGACAACAGAAGATCAAAACATGAGTAAGTCGACTGCAAGAGAGCTGGTTACACAAACCAGACAATCTGGCACTGGAGTGAAGGAATCACCACTGTTACAGTGTAGAATTCAATGAATCAGGAAGCAAGCATACACAAGAACCCAGAAACTTCAGTGACCAGGAAGTAAAGTCAACAACATGCACTAGGAGAAGGACCATCAAAATAAAAGCAAAAGGAGAACAGCATGGAGGAGATATACTCGGAGTACAGAGCACAAGATAAACACTAGAAATACTGCACTATGTGGTTGTTAACCTGAGAAGGGATCCTGTAGCAACCCAGAGACCAGAACACGAAAACCAGAACATCAATCTTGACAGGTGCAAAACCTGGAAGGGGAAGTATTGTATTAAATTTCCAATTTTATAAAATCTGTTTTATAAAATTGAAATCCTTGCACTAAACTATTTAAGATCAAATAATGTGCAATATTGCGAGGCAACCCCAGGTGGTGAAACATTGGGGAGGTGACGGTCAAGTGGTTAAAGCAGTGGGATTGTATCCAGAGGATTCAAATCCCCGTCAGACTGGAAAATGACTCAGAGACCTTGGGCAAGGTCCTTAATCCCCAAGTTGATCCCGGTGTGTAGTGAGTGCCTTGCATAGCAGCACTCTGACATCAGTGTGTGCATGTGAGGCATTGCTGTAAAGCACTTTGACTATTAAAGCACCATATGAATGCAGTCCATTTACTATGTACCACCTGAGACATCAGGTTTAGAGTCTTGTCCTGGTTCACAATGTGCATGGACCATATTCACTGGAAACCGGAAACTCAAGAATTTCTGATTTGCAAATTGGAAAAATGTTCCAATAAACCAAGTGAAAATGTCGTTAGCTTTTTATTGCTGTCTTTCTGTTTCCAGTTTATGTCCACTTTTGGTACTTCAGTCTTAATTTAAGATCTACTGTATTTCTTCAGCAACATGAAGCTAAAACACTTGTATACTGCTGCATTTATGACGTGTCGCCAACTGGGAAATTCCGAACTCTGACTTGAACAAAATGATAATCCAGAGTTTGTTGTTTTTTTGTCCAGAAATTCAAAGCTCCAATTTGTCCAACTTGCTGTCATATAAATACATTCCTGACATCCTGTGTTATGACTGTTCAGACAGTAACAATACAAATGATATTTCATTGTGAAGTTACCCGTGTTATATTTTTTGCGGATGTCTGCAATATTTGATCCTGTCACTGAGTCCAGACCACAAACAGAAAAACACTCATCAGGATGCTTTTTTAAAATCTTGTTCACCCACAGGAAGCAAACCTAATAACTTATTTTTGTGTTTCTTGCAAAAACAATGATGAAACAAATATACTACCTCAGGGATCCATATTGTTCTCCGATCAAGTGAAGACGCCCTTTGTGGAATTTGGAATTTCTCATAAGATGAACATCAGCACCCCCTGACTGTCAAACTGCATGCTGGGACATGGAATTTCACAGCGTTTTCAGTGGCAGAGTCTCAAAAATCTCTGTGAAATGCTCCAGAAGGCTCGTTCAAATCAATACAGGTCAATGTAGACCAGCAGAGGGCAACGTTGAGCGACGGTCCACTGACCTGCTATAAGACGTAATTCAACTTTTGCCATCGGAGGGCGGGTGAATTGGTAGCACAGTTTGTGGAGTTGTAGCGTATTCTGATGGAGCTGATCATTGCCTCAACGTTCGTGCTGTCAGGTGACGTAGTAGTAGCAAAGTGCAACTCCTATTGGCATTTTATCATGAACGTCGGCGATTTTAAACACGTTGAAAATTTTCCGAGATCACGTCAAATATCAGCGTTGCTGGACAGGCATTGATTTAGCTCCTGTGGGGTCTGGTGGACCTCAACGCTGCTTTTCACTCTGTGTCGGCTAATCGTCAGAGCGTGGACGGGCTGTCCTGTCATAGTTCTCGCCCAAGTGCTTTAAAATTACAAAACTTTTGAGTTTTTTTTTCATATTGGTGATATAACACTCTGAATCCTGTATTTGAGAACTATGAAACAAAATTATAGTGGCCACAAAGACATTTTTCATGTCTTAAATTGTGAATCAAACCTTGTTTTCAGCCTCCAACCTACAGAATCATTCGTGCTGTCTGGTGGTGCGACTTTTATCAGAATAAATCCATGCTGTGAAATCCGACAATTTTTCCAGACATGTTATAGCAGCTGTAAGCACGTCCCTAAATCTCATATTGCTGGGGTAATTAGTGGTAAATTAAAGACACGAGAAAGGAAGGACGGGCCGAGAGACCCAGGAATTGAAGGGAATTACGAGGCAAAAACGTGTAAAAAAAACAAAAAACAAAACAATTCTCTCAGTGGATTAGTCATGTTTTATATATCAGCGGGGTTTTTTGAGGAGCTGCCATATTTATGGAACTGTAAGCACACGCTCATGTCTTTGATTGTGCACGCTAACCCAAAAAGGTGTGTGTGAGTGCGCACCCAGACAGTCAGGGTGTTGCTTTTGGCTCGTGCAGTCTCCTGTGCTGAAAGATGGATGAAAGTCTGATGCCGGCTGTGTGTTTCTGGACAAACTAGACCCAAATGAGACCAGTACACGTGCATGTGTGCACGTGTCCATGTGCATGCACCCACAGCTGTGAATTAATTAGCTTGTGAGAGCACTTTTAACACATATACAATATTGCAGCCGTTGTGGACATCTGCATATTCCACTGCTGCAGAAACGCCCATGAATGACTGGAGGAGTCTCATAAACACACATGGACATAATAACAGACGTTCACACAATATCGATTTCATGCACTGATATGTTGGCTTATTCAAGGATCACTGGCTCAGCGACAGAAACACACAGAACAACAGCCACTAAAAAACGTAGAGGGCTACTTAATAAAGCGCAATGTCATAATAATAATAATAATAACAATGATAATAATAACAATAATGCTAACAATAATAATGATAACAACAACAATAATAATAATAATAATAATAATAATAATAATAATAATAATAATAATAATGATAATAATAATAATGATAATAATAATAATAATAATAATAATAGCAAGTGTCCTGTCCTGGGTGTACCCCGCCTCGCGCTCTATATGAAAATTCAGTAAGGTATATCTTATATATTATATTCCAATTCTAAGGTCAAACTATGCCAGTATATGAAGGTATATCTAAATATCTAAAAAGGAAGAGTAAAATAGGAGAGTAGAAAAGAGTAGAGTAGAGCCACTTAGGTGCCTGGTCTTGAGAATCGGGATAGGCTCTACCCCCCCCCCCCCCCCGACCCTTAACTGGACAATAATAATAATGATAATAATAATAATAACAGCAACAACAATAATGATGATTATGATGATAATAACAATGATAATAATAATCATGACAGTAATACCAATGATACTACTACTACTACTACTAATAATAATGACGATAGTAATAATGATAATAATAATAACAACAACAACAATGATGATTATGATGATAATAACAATGATACTACTACTAATACTACTAATAATAAAATAATAATAATAACAACAATGATACTACTACTACTAATAATAATGATAATAATGATGATAGTAATAATGATAATAATAATAATAATAACAACAATGATACTACTACTACTACTAATAATGATAATGAGCTAATAATGATATGAGCGAAGCGTCACACAGCGGCACGAAGCTTATTCATGGTACAGGGCATCCTAAACAGGAAGTGCCAAAATTCAAGTCCACAGTAAAACAGGAACTGTTCAAATGTCAAACACTTCCTGGATTGACAGACGAGATCCCATGGAATCTCGCGGGAACTCTGTGGCACACTCACACTCAAACAGGAAGTGCCAAATTCTCAGTCACAGTGAAACAGGAAAAGTCAAACACTTCCTGGCATGGGTGGAGCTAGAGTGGAGGCTGGGGTTTCATTGGACTCCCCTGAAATCTGATTGGACACAGATGATCGACATGTCACAGCACCACACGTTTGAAAGACCTGCATTTTCAAATCAGTGAGTCACATTGACTGTTAGGTTCCTCCTGTCCAGTAGTTTGTGCTGTGTACCACAAAAAGTTCTAGTCCGCCTTAGTAGAAAAAGAAAAATGTTTGCTTCAGATTTGAAATGAACACGTTGTTTGAACTATGGACTTCTAATCACACCAAACTTATGCTGGTGAGTAAACGACCGTATTTTATGTCAGAAATGAGGTCCAGGTTGTTAAAAGCAGCATTTCACCTTTAATTCAGGTTATCTTATATACATGTTTAAGCTAACAGACAGCAGCTGGTTCATGCTCTGTTGGCTTATTAGTGCAGCAGATAACTGAAACAATCCTTCAAATGGTGATACAAGCATCAAATTCAGCACAAATACAGCTGGAGCAAAAGTTTTAATTTGTTTATTCCATTTCAAATACATTTTTTTTTCTAAAATTATCTTCCTTAACTTAAACTGAAAGCAAATCTCTACAACTTGATATAAATTAATAAAAAATATAAAATCCAGCTTCCTGATGAAGTGGTGTAGAGAAGGAAGAAGAGGATTTTCTTCAAAAGAAGACCTGAAAGTTCAGCTACAATTTGACAGAAACTACATTTGAGTTGAAAGCCTAGATTTGATGTTTTGGTGAAAGAAACTTTTGTATTTCTTCATAACTGATGTGAATAAAGTCCAAGACATATTCAGTGACTTGCAAATGTTCATGTTTCCATCCCCTGACTTGTCTAAAGAAAACTGGCAATAAAACTGATTATTATTTACACGTTTTATCAAGTTTTAGAGATTTGCTTTCAGTTTCAGTTTGAGGAAGATAATTTTAGCATTTTTTATTCTATATTTTTTTTGTTTTTCTTGTATTTAAAATGGCATAAACAAATTAAAATGTGTAAAATTCCAAGTGTTCCACCTAAGCGGCTCAAGAATATGGACAGCATGTATATGACGTTTACATGACAATTTATATGACAATATTGAGATACGATAATTTGGCCATATTGTCCAGCCCTACTTTCAGCTAGCTGAAAACGTTGAATATTAATTTACATCTACATTTAAAAAATGCTTAACGTGGTGGGGGGTTAAGAGGGCTGTAATGGGGGGGGGGGGGGGGGGGTCAGCTGAAAAGCAAAAAATGAAAAATGCTTAAAAAGGTGGAGAGTATGGGGGGCAGAGCCCCTCCAGAAGCTGAAAGGCAAACTAAGTAAAATGCTTAAAAAGGCGGGGGGTCTGGGGGAGGCAGAAGCTGAAAGGTTTTTGCCATGCTAATGCTCTGCTGAAGCATTCACTCAAAATAAAGTCTGAAGGAACTAAATGACATGGTGAGATGCTGACGAGCTTTGCTCGTTCATGTCTGCGACATATGCATATTAACAACAACAATAATGATGATGATAATGATAACAAATGGTAAATGGACTGCATTTATATAGCGCTTTTCCATCTGTATCAGACACTCAAAGCACTTTACAATAATGCCTCACATTCACCCCGATGTGAGGTTGCTGCCATACAAGGTGCTCACTACACACCGGGAGCAACTAGAGGATTAAAGACCTTGCCCAAGGGGCCTTAGTGATTTTCCAGTCAGGCTGGGATTTGAACCGAGGATCTTCTGGTCTCAAGCCCAATGCCTTAACCACTAGACCATCACCTCCCCATTTAATGATAATAATAATAATAATAATAATAATAATAATATAATAATTGCTCAATAACACATTCAAACATCTATATCAAGAGAATGTATTGAAATATTTTGTGTGGTGACAGTTTCTCTTTGTCTATTTTTTATATATTTAATAACGAGCTTCACTTATTTTCAACTGGAAGGAACTGATGTGATCACAAGTGAGTACAACCTTTAAACATTTCCTGCCTTATCTGCAGTTCTGAAATTGCCGTGGTGTCGACATACTGCCGTGTCATACCGCCTCAATGGAAAGTCCCAGAATTTTGTCCAAGCTGTGGAGTTTGTGAAACCTTCTCCACAGTGTTGGGGCAGAACACACAGGTGACACACAGCCAAAACCAAAAAACTTCTCCAGCTACCTAGCCTCAACATCCACCGTTAAAGCCCTGATGATCTGTGACCGCATTTTTTATTTGATTAATTGAATATTAAATTCAAAATAACCATCAGCAGCCATCTTGATGGTGTAGTGATGGTTCTGGTGTTCAGTAGGTGTCTTCCTCTGTACACCAAAGATCTACCACAGAGATTACACACCAATTCCTTCAACAGTTCTTTAGTTGTCATCTGCAAATGAAATTCAAAATGGTTGCCATGACAGCAAGTCTTGGTTCAGAGACAGGTCTGAATTTTGACATATGCCTTCCTCTACCCAACCCAGATCCATCATATAAACTTCAGATCAATATCTACAAGATTCTTCAGTTGTCACGTGGCAAAATGTTTACGAGTCAGACGAGACGGACAGTCTGACAAGAGTGATGACAATAACCCAACCCCAGTCTACTGGAGGTATACGTACATCTTCAACCGCTTATCCGGGATCGGGTTGCGGGGGCAACAGCTCCAGCAGGGGGCCCTAAACTTCCCTTTCCTGTACCACATTGACCATCTCTGACTGGGGGATCCCGAGGCGTTCCCATGCCAGTGTGGAGACATAATCTCTCCACCTAGTCCTGGGTCTTCCCCAGGGTCTCCTCCCAGCTGGACTTGCCTGGAACACCTCCCTATAGGAAGGTGTTCAAGGGGGCATCCTTACCAGATGCCGAACCACTTCAGCTGGCTCCTTTCAACGTGAAAGAGCAGCGGCTCAACTTCAAGCTCCCCAAGGATGACCGAACGTCTCACCTTATCTCTAAGGGAGAACCATGGCCTCAGATTTAGAGGTGCTGATCCTCATCCCAGCAGCTTCACACTCGGCTGCAAACCGATCCAGTGAGTGTCAGAGGTCACAGGCCAATGAAGCCAACAGGACCACATCATCTGCAAAAAGCAGTGATGAGACCCTGAGCCCACCAAACCGGAAACCCAACTCACCCCGACTACATCTCGATATCCTGTCCATGAATATCACAAACAGGATTGGTGACAAGGTGCAGCCCTGGTGGAAGCCAACCTCCACCAGAAACGACCCCGACTTACTGCCAAGCACCCGAACACAGCTCTTGCAAAGATCGGATGGCCCTGAGTAGGGACCCCCTCACTTCATACTCCCGCAGTACCTCCCACAGTATCTCCCGGGGTACCCGATCATAGGCCTTCTGCAAGTCCACAAAACACATGTAGACTGGATTGGCATACTCCCAGGCACCCTCCAGGACTCTTGTGAGAGCGAAGAACTGGTCGGTTGTTCAACAACCAGGAAGGAACCCACATTGTTCCTCTTCAATGAGAGGTCAGACTTTTTTTTTCCCCCATCACCCATACTACACAGGGCGCGCCAGTCTGTAGACAGCTTGGACGGTTCCCCATTTTCCTCTCCTGAGGTGCCTCACAGTCTGCCAGAAACACCTTGGTGCTGACCAAAAGTCCTTCTTGATGGTTACTCCAATGCTTTGCCTCCCTCACAGCAGAGGCTGTCACCCTTTGGGCCTGTCGGTACCTCCGGAGTCCTCCAGAGGCAGTCACATTGTTTTTGCACATGTCATTAATGAACAATAATTAGGTAAACAAAAACAAAAAAATCTGCTCAATATTCATAAAATCAGTTCTGTTCATTTGAAGGAACTGTGGTTAGTCAGTGTTAGCAGACTAGTACTGTATATTCATCTGCCCCAACAGTAGCTGACCCCAGCTGATTGTGGAAGCCAAGCGTCAGATCTTGCAGGCTTTTGCCCATGTCCACTGCACCAGAGCCTTTACTCTCTCCTTGTGGGTGGTGAGTCCACATGGAGGTGACACCATGTTGTTTCTTCAGAATGAGCCTGACCGAGCCATGACTGTACATCCACCCTCCATGTGCTTGACTGCGAACCTCCCCCTCCCCCAGGCTTGGTTCCAGGAGCAGGCTGCGGGTTCCCTACCCTGGGCAAGGTGACTCTATCCTTACTTATGGCAATCATGATGATTTTATTTTATTTGTCCTTTGTCTATCTCCTAACCACATGGCACCGTAAGGTCATACCGTAAGATTGACAAATGGATTGGGGTTGTGTCTGAAGTCCTGCAGATGCCATATTGGACCGTTATGGTGAAGAAAGAGCTGCGCCTGATGGAGAGACTCTCAATTTACCAGTCGATTTATGCTCCTATCCTCACTGATGGTCAAGGAGGATACAAGTGTTGAAAATGAGGTTTGTCCATCAGAAGCTTAAATATCTGGGAGGGACACTGAGCTGAGCTGCTTTGCATCGAAAGAAAAAGAAAAAGCTTGACTATCCAGGAAGGACTCTGAGTAGAGCTGCTGCTTCTTCACATCAAAAGGAGCCAGCTGAGGTGGTTCTGGTATCTGCTGTGGATGCACCCTGGAGGTCTTGGGGCCACCATGAATGACTGGGTAAAAAAAAGCGATTACACATTTCAGCTAACAAGTGTCCCCATTTCCACCCTGAAACACAAACATAGAGGTGTTGTCTCTGAGCGACCTGACTTAGCATCACTGGCCCATTAACAGCATCCAGAGATCATTTTGTTTGACGGCGCGTGTCGCTTCATCAACAGTCCCACCCACATGGACTGAGCGAGTGTGGACGGCGAGTGTGTGCCTCACTGAGCTGCCATCCTGGTTTGTTTAGTGATGACTGTCAAACCAACATGTGGAACAAATAATTAAACAAAAATCTTTTATTGTTTACCATCTTGTTGTATTTACAAAATTTACATGATCGCAATAAAAGCATTGAAATGTTTGCACAGTACGAGGAGGGTGTGTTTCTGTTTGGACTGAATGGAAGCAGGAAGGTATTTGAACCCCCAAGCATGGGACCTGATGTGGTCTCCTTTTCAGCGGGTCTCGTCCAGAGTCTGAGCTGGTGGACAGAAACACGTTATCATAAAAACGCACTGTCCGTCAAATTGTTTGACTTGTTTTGAGAACTGAAACACGCCTGGTAAATGTTGTAACATTACTCTTCTGACACTTCGACAACTGCGGTGTGTATTTGTGCAGATGTGCAAACTGATCACAGGGAGAAAACTGCCAAACTTGTCTTCTGTCGCCACATGTTCCTCGACTTCCTTGCGGTGTAATTTGACTCTGTCGGTGATGACAGACTGTTTGGTGCCACCCAGGTGCTTTTCCAGCGAGGTCAAACAGCACTCGTACGAGGTTGCACGGATGAACAGGCGTGACCGTGGAAGCGGAACGGTGGTGGGCGGTCAGGCTGTGCAGTCTAGACTCATGAGGACAGCAGCAATATAAACATACACGTGTAATTTCATTTGACACTCACGTCCACAAAGGGAAATTTTATTTTATGTTGTTTTTATTTGTGGATTTCATAATTGTTCCCCATTTAGTTTTTCAAGACTGTTCTCTTTCTGTACAACTTCTCTTCATGTCAGTACGAAGAGGTGAGTAGAGCTCTGGAACGCCATGAAACTAACTTGAAAATGACTCCATATCACCATAGAATTCAGTCATAGTTAGTCCAAACTATACCTTTTTGGAAATCATTATCAGAGTAATACTGTGGTATTATAATAATAATAATAATAATAATAATAATAATATGGTATATTTCTCAATATGACTGGAGCATTTTTAAAGTTTGACCTCTGTGGAATTCTTCATTGACCCCTGCCTGGCTATAACTACCACAGTGGGATGGTTGTCATACATTTTTGTGTAGGTGATGGTACACTGAGTCATTTAGTCCTTAAGTACTACCAACAACCTGCTTGGCCCGTGGACTAATACTCATTAACATATAAAGCATTAGATCATCTCTGTAGCCTTATTGGTTGTGGAGATCCAGCAGAACATTTGTTTTGTTTTGGGCACCATGTTTTGTTGACTTTGACCATGACCTTTATCCATGACCTTTGGCCGATCCTCTCCAAATGTGAATAATGTCCACATATCTGCCCAAGTAATGTTCCTGCCAAGTCTGGTGAAGATCAGTCCAGCTATTTTTAATCTATGTTGCTCACAGGTGTATACACACACACACACACACACGCACGCACACACACAACCAATTACAATGCACTGCATATCTATCTGAATCAGGAGCTCAAAGTGCTTTACAATAATGCTTCACATTCACACACTGAAATCAGCGTGCTGCCGTGTGAGGTGATCAACTGCAAACTGGGAGCAATTCTGCATTAAGGACCTTGTCCAAAGGGTCCTCCTGAGTGACAGGGATTTTAACCAGTGATGACTGCTTTAATCTCTGGACCACCACCTCTCTGAAGACCATCTCTGCTCCACGTCTGCACGTTCTGATGTCACAGTCTGATTGAGCGTGCTCTGTTGCAGATTTTTAGTTTCCAAACAGCAGAGATAAGATTGGCAGGTCTGATAAGAGATTATCCAACTGTGGCACAACAGTCAACCTGAGATTACAGACCAACTGTCCACCATGTGCACACACAGAGACAAACACAGACAGAAACACAGAGACAAACAGAGACAGAAACACAGAGACAAACACAGACAGAAACACAGAGACAAACAGAGACAGAAACACAGAGACAAACAAAGACAGAAACACAGAGACAAACACAGACAGAAACACGGACAGGAGGTTGGATGGAGACAGCACCTGGACTTCTAAGCATTTAGTCTAAACTCAGATCTGATGCTTCAGAAACACAAAGTCTTCAACAGGAGCAGCCGACAGCGTGCACGAACGTGATCTTTCTTCTCACAAAATAGAACTTTTATTCTCTGTACAATAAAACACACAGAAATGTTTTTTTGTTTTTTTTGCTGTGCTGGTGGGCTGTGGAGAAAAAGTTATTTCACGGGTAATAATGGAGCAGCTCCGGGTGAACAAAGACAGCACGACTGTGAGCTGAGCCTCATAAAAACCGCTTCATACGTCGTCCATAAGAGTGGACAGAGATGCAGAGGACGGTGGGGTTAACATGGATGAAAGTTGCTTGAAAATTCTTCCAGAAAGTTCTTCCAGAAAGGACAACAGGATGGAGCTGACAGGAGGCGATGTGCTGCAGATTTACACAACTGTTTAGGTGCAACCGCGAGGCGCACTTCAGTTTTACCTCCACCAAAGGTTTGGACGTCATCACCGCCTGACTGTCAGCCGGATATTTTAGACGGATGTTGACGGGTTTCAATGAAATTTGTGAGAGAGGCCTTCAGTCAAAGAAGAGCTGATTCAGTTTTAGTTGAGATTCATTTTTAATCAAGAGTTGTCTCTTACAATTGATTCAGATCCTGAGTTTGACGTTGAGGTCAGGATCTGTCCTTTGATCCTGATTACAGAGTCTAAGCAAAAGCAAAGGACAGACAGGCAAACAAAAGGTAACAAAACACATCTCCTTGGGAAGGTTCAAATATCAAAATTCAGAATCAAAGGCCAGAAAATTGAAGATTTAAGATGAGTGATCAGGAACAATGACCAGGATCAGGATCAGATGGCAGTGCACAGAAATAAAGGTGAGAAATCTGGATCAATGGCTACCAATCAGGATTTACGGTCAAGATCTCAGATGAGTGATCAGGGTCAAAGATCAGAATCAAAGATAACCAATCAAAGATGAGTGCTGAGTAACTAAGATCTGGATCAGAAGAGAGCAACCAGGACCAATAACATGTAATCAGGATCAAAGTTAACAATCACGATCTAAGACCAGGACTGTGGATAAATAGTCACAATCAAAGATCAGGACCAATCAGCAATCAAGATCTACAGTCAGGATCACAGATGAGTGATCACGTTCAAAGACAAGGATCAAAAATGAGTGATCACAATCAAAGTCAAGATGTAAAATCAGAATCACAGATTGGGAAGAAATATCAGGATCAGACAGCAGCAGTGAGGATCCGTGAATGTTACAGAGATCAAATGAATAACTGACAAAGAAAGTTGAAAAACGGAAAATGTCAACAGAAACTCAAACTGTTGGACCTTGGTGGGGGTACGCCCAGTTCCAGTTCCAGTTCTAAGTGGAATAAAGGACTTCTTGTGCTCGTCTTCTTTTATATCATTCTTTTTGTGCAAACAGAAAGTTCCATCTGGTTTTAAAGGTTCGGTGGTTGCAACTCAGATGCCGTTCATTGGCTGCACCTGTTGAGTGGGAGGAGTTTATTTATTGATTTATTTTGAGGTTGTGGAATTCAGTGACATAACTGTATTTCTGTTCCTGAAGTGAAGTGAAATTAGCCAGAACAACTGAAAACGTGTGTGGATGCATCGGGTATTTAACCTTCGACCCCTCACTTCCACAGTGTGCACTCACGGAAAAAATTAGCAGAAATAAAGACAATAATAATAATAATAATAATAATCTGTGTTTGGATTCTAAGGACCAACAGGACTTCTAGAGGCTTTTCTTCCTGACACGCTGCAGAAGACAAAAGAAGCTCCGGTGACGTCTCTTGAGCAGCGACGGCACTGAGTCAACACGAAGGCGACACCAGTGTTATCTTTAGGTCCTGGGGGTGTCAATGTCAGCGGGGCTCCACCCCCCTGCATGGCAGGGGGGGAAGGCTACTCCAGCTGCCGCAGTATTCAAGACAGACGTGTGAGTCCTCCTTACAGCTGGTGTAGGTGTGGTCCAAAGTGAGTCCAGACGTGGCCCGGCGGAGAAGCTCATGCCGATCTACAAGGCCAAAGTACTGGACAGAAACACGTCCTGCCGTCTCAAACGCAGATTAGCTCGCTGGCCAGGTTCTGTCCTGAGCACATGCAAATTATTAGGATCAGGACCAACCTGGACCATTTATTATGATTCTTAAGTCAGATCAACTCCAGAAATGGGACCAGAAACGTGATGCTTGGTGTGTTTTCTTACTCTAATTAAACATATTTCAAAGGCTGTTCTGTCGATTTTAATGCCTTAGTTCTCCAGGAACACTTCATTACTGATTCTGCACATTAACGGTAAGTATCCACGAGCTAGACGTGTCCCGGGAACGGCCCGCGTGCATCAGTTTAATAACATGTCTGCTGCAAACTCACACGATGCAGCTCCAGCACCCACCGGTGTTTGCAAGTGTTTTTCAATTTGAAAGATGTCTTTTTGATACAACAGCCTGTTGCTGAAATGATGCAGATGTGTTTTGTATTTTAATTCAATTCAATTCATTTCATTTATTTAGCGCCAAATCTGCCTCACACGGGTCAGACCTCACCAACCTCCTCCACCGAACAAGCACACGGAGAACAGTGGGAAAAAAAGCACCCTTTGGTGATAATCAGGAAGAAACCTCACCCAGACCAGATTCAGAGGAGTGACCCACTGATTAGACCAAGCTAACAGTTACAAGTTTTTTTTTACAAAACTTTATCAAATCTGACAAGCAGAAGTAACAGAAAACAGAAGAGCAACAAAAACAGAGTCTGTCACTGACATAAGCGTCTCCCCACATAAAGAACGTGTTTTAAATATGGTAGAATCTGGATGGGCTTTGACTCGCTGTGGGGGAGCAGTAAGCTGCACACACTCTGCATCTTCAGCCAGTCAATCAGAAGAACAGTTCTCCTCCTGCCCTCGCCTGAGAGGCCAAGACATAACAACCTCTGTCACAAACTCTATTTACACATAATGTGCATCAGATTGGGAAGAAGAAGTGCTCCCTGGTTACTCACCATCAAAAACCACCTGTCTGCTTTTGTGTCTTTTTGCTCTCTGGAAAATATATTAGACTGGACGTAAGAGAAGATCTCAGTGGTTTCCTTGTCTGATCTGTCCTGGATTTCTCAACTATTAATGTTATTGTTGCCATATGCTCAGCTCCTGTTCCTGCAATTCACTGTGATGTACAGTCGGGTAAAAAAGTATTTAGTCCGTCCCTGATTGTGCAAGTTCTCCTACTTAGAAAGATGAGAGAGGTCTGTAATTTTCATCATAGGTACACTTCAACTATGAGAGACAAAATGAGAAAAAAAAATCCAGGAAATCACATTGTAGGATTTTTAAAGAATTTATTTGTACATTTTGGTGGAAAATAAGTATTTGGTCACCCACAAACATGCAAGATTTCTGGCTCTCACAGACCTGTAACTTCTTTAAGAAGCTCTTCTGTCCTCCACCTGTTACCTGTATTAATGGCACCTGATAGAACTCGTTATCTGTATAAAAGACACCTGTCCACAGCCTCAAACAGTCAGACTCCAAACCCAACCATGGCCAAGATCAAAGAGCTGTTGAAGGACACCAGGAAGAACATTGTAGATGTGCACCAGGCTGGGAAGAGTGAATCTACAATAGTCAAACAGGTTGGTGTGAATAAATCAACTGTGGGAGCAATTGTAAGAAAATGGAAGACATACAAGACCACTGATAATCTCCCTCGATCTGTGGGGTCAAAATGACTGAAAATGGTGAAGAAAATCCCAGAACTACACGGAGGGACCTGATGAATGACCTGCAGAGAGCTGGGACCAAAGTAACAAAGGCTACACACTACACAGAGAGGGACTCAAATCCTGCAGTGCCAGGCTTAAGACAGTACGTGTCCAGGCCTGTCTGAGGTTTGCCAGAGAGCATATGGATGATCCAGAAGAGGATTGGGAGAATATCATGTGGTCAGATGAAACCAAAATAGAAGTTTTTGGTAAAAACTCAACTCGTCATGTTTGGAGGAAGAAGAATGCTGAGTTGCATTCCAAGAACACCATATCTACTGTGAAGCATGGGGGTGGAAACATCATGCTTTGGGACTGTTTTTCTACAAAGGGGACAGGACGACTGATCTGTGTTAAGGGAAGAATGAACGTGGCCATGTATCATGAGATTTTAAGCCAAAACCTCCTTCCATCAGTGAGAGCATTGAAGATGCAACGTGGCTGGGTCTTCCAGCATGACAATGATCCCAAACACACTGCTCGGGCAACGAAGGAGTGGCTCTGTAAAAACCATTTCAAGGCCCTGGAGTGGCCAAGCCAGTCTCCAGACCTCAACACCATAGAAAATTTGTTGAGGGAGTTGAAAGTCTGTGTTGCCCAGCGACAGCCCCAAAACATCACTGCTCTAGAGGAGATCTGCATGGAGGAATGGACCAAAATACCAGCTACAGTGTGTGCAAACCTGGTGAAGACTTACAGGAAACGTTTGACCTCTGTCATTGCCAACAAAGATTATGTTACAAAGTATTGAGTTGAACTTGTTTTATTGACCAAATAGTTATTTTCCACCACAATTTAAAAATAAATTCTTTAAAAATCCTACAATGTGATTTCCTGGATTTTATTTTTTCTCATTTTGTCTCTCACAGTTGAAGTGTACCTATGATGAAAATTACAGACCTCTGTCATCTTTCTCAGTAGGAGAACTTGCACAATCAGGGGCTGACTAAATACTATTTGGCCCCACTGTCCAGGCCTGAGAAAGCCAATAAACAGCAAACTAACTGAGAGAGCAGATTGAGATGACGTGACGGTGTCCGCACAGCAAATGCTGCACTGGCAGAACATCAACAAAAGATGCAGATATTCAACAACCTTTAAAAGACAGTCACTGATGGACAGCGTTTGTTTGGCTGCACAGTGACAGAACAAGAACAGTGATGTCATTCCTTCTGTACAGTAACATCAGATGGATTTGGTGACTGAGTCACACATTCATCCTGATTTATTCATAGATTTCCAAGGTGAAGATGAATTAACAAAAAAATATTGCTTTTTGGCACCTTTTTAGTCCAGTTGTCATAAAACACACTGTGTGCCACCTGACTGTGTCAGATACACACGGCTATGTTTGGGAGGTGGGCATGGACTGTTTGTCTGCCTGAGTGGTTGCCATCCACCATCCAAAGCAATTTCATAGTGTGGTGATGTAAGGCACCAGAACTGACAAGACCTTATCCCCAGATTCCGCAGTGTGAAGTGGTTGAGAGTCAATGGCACCCCATGGACGGGATGCCAGTTTGTTGCAAAAAGCCAACCCTGAAAAATATTTTCACAGACTTTAAACTGATTGAAAAAATAAAAATAGGTACAGTGAGGCAAACAAGTATTTGATCCCACCTATAAAAAATGGAGAGGTCTGTAATTTTTATCGTAGGTACTGTTGGGAAGGTGTCGTGACACGGACCCACAACAGGGGGCATTAATGAACGGACAATGGATAAGCCAAAAGTAACAATTTAATGTTGTGAATCGCACAACGAAATACAGACAATAACAATAATGTGGATTGTCAATTATACACAAGGTGACGTGTGGGCAGGCTCGAAGATAGAAGACATCTGGCGAGAGAAGAGCCGGATCCCACACAGCTTCCACCACCAACGGATCTGAAGAACACCGGAGCCGCCAAGCCCTGCGCCCCAGGTGGCCACTGTCTTCAGCAGTCAGACCTGGTACTGCTGGCAGAAAACAGAAACAGTTAATGGTGGGTGTGTGAATACACACCCAGCAATCGTGTAAAGCTTAGTTCCTCCGGGAGGGAGAACCTCCACCTCCAGACACAGAATCACCCGTGCAGCTCCTGTAAGTCACTCTCAAGCAGGGCGCCATCTGGTGGTAGTGGGCCAGCAGTACCTCCTCTTCAGCGGCCCACACAACAGGACCCCCCCCTCAACGGGCGCCTCCTGGCGCCTGACCAGGCTTGTCCGGGTACCGGTTGTAGAAATCGGCCAGGAGGGCCGGGTCCAGGATGAAGCTCCTCTTCACCCAGGAACGTTCTTCGGGTCCATACCCCTCCCAGTCCACCAGATACTGGAACCCCCGGCCCTTATGACGGACGTCCAGGAGCCGATGCATGGTCCATGCCGGCTCCCCGTCGATGATCCGGGCAGGAGGCGGTGCAGGGCCAGGGGTGCAGAGTGGTGAGGTGTGAGACGTGACACATGGAAAACCGGGTGGATCCGCAGTGAAGCTGGCAGCTTTAGCTTCACTGAGGACTTTGAGGATGGGAAAGGGTCCAATAAACCTGTCCTTGAGTTTCTGTGATTCCACTTGAAGTGGGATGTCCTTTGTCGAGAACCACACCTCCTGCATGGGCCTTGGCCCTCATCCAGGCCTTCAACAGGGCAGAACGGGCAGTCCGCCACACCCGGCGGCACCTCCTGAGGTGGGCCTGGACCGAGGGCACACCGACCTCCCCCTCCACGAGTGGGAACAATGGGGGCTGGTACCCCAAACACACCTCAAACGGGGAGAGGCCGGTGGCAGACGACACTTGGCTGTGGTGGGCATACTCGATCCAGGCCAGATGGTTGCTCCAGGCCATCGGGTGCGCGGAGGTCACGCAGCGGAGGGCCTGCTCCAGCTCCTGGTTAGCCCACTCTGCCTGTCCGTTTGTCTGAGGGTGATACCCGGACGAGAGACTCACGGTGGCCCCCAGTTCCCTGCAGAAACTCCTCCAGACTTGGGAAGAGAACTGAGGACCATGATCCGAGACAATGTCCGCTGGTATCCCATGCAGACGCACGACGTGGTGGACCAGGAGGTCTGCCGTCTCCTGGGCCGTCGGGAGCTTCAGGAGGGCCACGAAGTGGGCCGCCTTGGAGAACCGGTCCACTATCGTGAGGATGGTGGTGTTGCCCTGGGACGGCGGGAGGCCCGTGATAAAGTCCAGGCCGATGTGCGACCAGCGGCGGTGAGGCACCGATTACTGGACGTAATCCGGGACGTCGGCCTCCATAGACGCCCACCAGAAGCGCTGCTAGACCACTGTCATGATTCTGCGCACCCCAGGATGACAGGAGAGCTTGGAACCATGACAGAAGTCCAAAACCGCAGCTCTGGCCTCTGGTGGGACATACAATTTGTTCCTCGGGCCGGTCCCCGGGTCCGGGTTCCGTGTCAGGGCCTCCCGGACGGTCTTCTCCACGTCCCAGGTGAGGGTGGCCACGACAGTGGACTCAGGGAGGATGGTCTCTGTTGGGTCCGACAACTCGGCCTTGGCTTCCTCTTCGTGCACTCGGGACAGGACATCCGATCGTTGGTTCTTGGTCCCGGGGCGGTATGTAATCTGGAAGTCAAAGCGCCCGAAGAACAGTGACCAGCGGGCTTGCCTGGGGTTCAGCCGCTTGGCGGTCCGGATGTACTCCAGGTTCCGATGGTCCGTGAAAACCGTGAAGGGCACCGTCGCTCCCTCCAACAGGTGTCTCCACTCTTCAAGAGCCTCCTTCACCGCCAGGAGTTCCCAATTGCCGACGTCATAATTCCTCTCAGCCGGGGTCAACCTGCGGGAAAAATAGGCACAAGGGTGGAGAACCTTATCGGACTCCCTGCTCTGGGACAGCACGGCTCCTATCCCTGAGTCAGAGGCATCCACTTCAACTATGAACTGGCGATTAGGATCAGGCTGCACCAGAACTGGTGCAGACGAGAACCGGCGTTTCAACTCCCTAAACGCGGCTTCACACCGATCCGACCAGGTGAAGGGGACTTTAGTGGAGGTCAGGGCAGTCAGGGGGCTCGCTACCTGACTGTAACCCTTAATGAACCTCCTGTAGAAATTTGCAAAACCGAGGAACTGTTGCAGCTTCCTACAGCTTGTTGGTTGGGGCCAATCTCTCACCGCCGCAACCTTGGCCGGATCAGGGGCAACGGAGTTGGAGGAGATTATGAACCCCAGGAAGGACAAAGAAGTACGGTGGAACTCGCACTTCTCGCCCTTCACAAACAGCCGGTTCTCCAATAACCGCTGCAGGACCTGACGTACATACTGGACATGAGTCTCAGGGTCCGGAGAAAAGATGAGTATATCGTCTAGATATACGAAGACAAACCGGTGCAGGAAGTCCCATTACAGAGGTAATGGGTATCGATTACGAACCGTAATCTCGTTCAGCCCTCTGTAATCGATGCATGGACGGAGTCCGCCGTCCTTCTTACCCACAACAAAGAAACTTGCACCCATCGGGGAGGTGGAGTTCCGGATCAACCCGGCAGCTAAGGCGTCCCGGATGTAGGTCTCCATTGATTCTCGTTCCGGACGTGAGAGGTTGTACAGCCTGCTGGACGGGTACTCAGCGCCCGGGATCAAATCGATGGCGCAATCGTACGGTTGGTGCGGGGGAAGAGTGAGTGCCAGATCTTTGCTGAAGACATCAGCAAGATCATGGTACTCCTCCGGCACCGCCGTCAGATTGGGGGGGACTTTGACCTCCTCATTAGCTGTCACACCAGGTGGAACCGAGGATCCTAAACATTCCCGGTGGCAGGTTTCGCTCCACTGCGTCACAACCCCAGACGGCCAATCAATCCGGGGATTGTGCTTCACCATCCATGGAAACCCTAAAATCACTCGGGAGGTAGAAGGTGTTACATAAAACACGATCTCCTCCCTGTGATTCCCAGACACAACCAATGTCACGGGCTGTGTCTGGTGTGTGATTAATGGAAGAAGGGTGCCATCTAGTGCCTGTACCTTCAAAGGTGAAGGCAGAGCCACCAGAGGGAGCCCTACTTCCTTTGCCCATCTGCTGTCCAGCAGATTCCCTTCCGACCCCGTGTCTACTAGTGCTGGGGCGTGAAGGGTTAAATCCTCACTTAGGATCGTGACTGGGATTCGTGCAGATTTACGGGGTTTCCCCGTGTGGGTATTGTGACCCACCCTTAGCCCAGTCTCTAAGGACGGCTGCTGCTGTTTTGACCGTTTGGGGCAGTTTCTCTGCGTGTGCTCAGTTGAGCTGCAGAGAAAACATTCCCCACGGACCAGCCGCCTCTGTCTCTGATCTGATCGCCTTTTGGCCCTGCTCGTCTCCATAGCAACGGCCGCAGGGGGAGCTGTCGTCACGTGGAATGCCCTGGCTGTGGAGCGTGGGGAAGACGGCTCCCTTTCGGACCCGGGAGGAAGAGGGACGGCTTGTGCCAGACCACGCCCTTCGTCTCGCTCCCGTCGGTGTTCTGTTAATAGGTTGTCCAACCGTATAACCAGGTCAATAAGCCCGTCTAAATCCCGTGGCTCGTCCTTCGCCACCAGGTGCTCCTTAAGGACCAGAGACAGTCCGTTTACAAAGGTGGCGCGGAGCGCAACAGCATTCCAGCCGGCTCGCGCTGCTGCAATGCGGAAGTTGACTGCATACTTAGCTGCGCTCCAGCACCCCTGTCTTATCGACAGCAGCATGCTTGAAGCGGTCTCGCCTCTATGAGGGTGGTCGAACACTTGTCTGAACTCCCTCACAAACCCAGCGTATGACGTTAGGAGCCGTGAATTCTGCTCCCAGAGCACTGTAGCCCAGGCGCGTGCCTCTCCTCAAAGCAAATTTATAACGTAAGCTACCCGGCTAGCGTCTGACGCGTACATGACGGGACGCTGTGAAAAGACGAGCGAGCACTGCATTAAGAAGTCCGCGCACGTCTCGACACAGCCTCCGTACGGCTCCGGAGGGCTTATGTATGCTTCAGGGGACGGTGGGGGGGTTCGTTGAACGACCAGCGGAATGTCTGTTTCAGGCCTCCGGTCAGCAGGGGGAGGTGCTGCAGCAGCGCACTGAGCCTGCGCTTCCACCCGGACGGTGAGAGCCTCCATCCTCCGATTGAGAATCACATTCCGCTCGGTGACTAAGTCCAACCGAGCAGTGAAAGCGGTTAAGATTTGCTGCAGCTCACCTAACACGCCTCCTGCTGACGCCTGTTCACCTCGCTCTTCCATTGGTTGTTCAAGCGATGGTTGACGCCCCTCGGGATCCATGACGCTGGCCGAGAAATCCTGTTCGGAAGGTGTCGTGACACGGACCCACAACTGGGGGCGTTAATGAACCGACAATGGATAAGCCAAAAGTAACAATTTAATGTTGTGAATCGCACAACAAAATACAGACAATAATAATAATGTGGATTGTCAATTATACACAAGGTGACGTGTGGGCAGGCTCGAAGATAGAAGACATCTGAAGAACACCGGAGCCGCCAAGCCCTGCGCCCCAGGTGGCCACTGTCTTCAGCAGTCAGACCCGGTACTGCTGGCAGAAAACAGAAACAGTTAATGGTGGGTGTGTGAATACACACCCAGCAATCGTGTAAAGCTTAGTTCCTCCGGGAGGGAGAACCTCCACCTCCAGACACAGAATCACCCGTGCAGCTCCTGTCAGTCACTCTCCCTGGAAGGAGTGTGAGGCGAAGACATTGCAAGTCACACTATCCGCCAATCCAGTTACAGACTGAGTCCACAGGATACACGGCTGCACACAGAACAATGTTCAAACACTCAGAAAATCACAGCAGAGAAAGATTACCTGGAACGGTAGCTGATTTCTCGGCGAGGAGGTGGAGTTGCAGTCTGGCTTATATGGTGATGAGTTGAACGAGTGACAGCTGGTGCTGATGAGGGACAGCTGTCACTCCCAGCGGCTCCGACGCCCTCTCGTGCTTGAAGCCCGCACTCCAAGCAGGGCGCCATCTGGTGGTAGTGGGCCAGCAGTACCTCCTCTTCAGCGGCCCACACAACAGGTACACTTCAACTGTAAAAGACAGAACATAAAAAAAAAATATATCAGAAAATCGCATTGTGTGATTTTAAATTCAAATTCATTAATTAATATAGCACCAATTCACGATGAAATCGTCTCAAGGCGCTTCACACAACATAAAAAAACAATAAAAAATTTAAAACACAATAAAAAGACGACCATAAAAGAAAGCCAACCATAAAAGAATACAAAAATAAAAACACATCATAACACTAATGATAAAACAGGGAAAACAAATGAGTCTTTAAACGTGACTTAAAAGTCATGTTTTATTACATGCAATAAAATGCAAATTAATTATTTAAAAATCATACAATGTGATTTTCTGAATTGTTTTTTTTTTATTCTGTCTCTCATACTTGACGTGTACCTACGATAAAACTTACAGACCTCTACATTATTTGTCGGTGGGAAAACCTGCAAAATCAACAGTGGATCAAATATTTATTTGCCTCACTGTATTTGTGTCTCAACATCGCAGCGGGACAGAAACGGGAGAAGTTGGAGTGTTTTATGAGCTGCACTGCCGTTTGTTTCCTGGTTGTTTTGGCACATGTTTATCTTGAGAGAATGTCGATACACCTGCTCAGACTTTATGCACAGAGTTGTGCATGTGTGTGCATTTGTGCAAACGGCTGCTGTTTGTGAGTCTTCATCAAACTGTCACCACGTACAGATCACAGGAAGTTGACCTCTAACCTGCACATTACACCTACTATATTCAACCAATGACTCACAAATTTCTTCTGTTCACCTTGTTTGAATGCTGAAAAACCTTAAACCATAACAATTCCATTTTCTCAGCAGTTACTTGGGAACATGTCAAGAACATGGGGTTTACTCGCCAGGTGTGCAATCTGTCTGTCTCTCTGGAGAACGAACTTGTGACCAGAGGATGCACGGTTTGAGGCAAGAAATCTTCTTAGGTGCCCTTGAGTGAGTCCTTAGTCCCCAAGTTGCTCCAAGTGTGCAGTTGAACTCACCACATGGCAGTACGCTGACACTGGTGTGTGTGTGTGTGTGTAAATGTGAAGCATCATTGTAAACTGCTTTGTGTGTTTGCAACATATGGGAACAATGCTCTAAAAATGTAAATACAGGTTCACATCATGAGACAACAACCACAAAAAATTGGTGACTTGTCAGTTCATATAATAGAGAACACGTTGCACCAAAGAGGACGTAGATAAAAGGCATCGCAGCATCACACTGCGCTGCGAGAGGATGATGTCATTTTAACATGCTGAGAGAGTGGCAGCAGCAAAACACCCAGCCACAAATGATTAGTCTACAGATACAGAGGAGAATATATATCTATATATATATAAAAACAAAAATATGAACTACAGTGATGTCATTTCAGGATGTTTTGGTGATATCATCATTATGGCGCATCAGTGGTTCAACATAAGCATTGGATCACCTCTGTAGCTAATCAGTTGTGAAAATGTCCTAGAAAATATGTTTTTCTGACTATTTTTGTCGGCGCTGACCATGACCTGTGACCCATCTGCTCCAAAAGTTAATCATGAGCAGACAGGCACCCAGCGGAATATTCTGACCAAGTTTGGTCAAAATCTGCTGACCAGAGTTATTTTGTATACAGACACACAAGTGAGTTTAACACCCTCCTGCACCGTCAGCACCAAGAAGAAACGACTCACACTCAAGAACCTGAAGAAAGTCTGGTAGAAATGGACACTACAAATACAGCCTGTCACAATTTTCAGCTCCGTTGTGTTGGTGTACAGACAATCGACAAAATCACAAAAAATTCTGTTACTATCCAAATACTTTAATATAGATTAGATTAGATAGAACTTTGTTAATCCCTTGGGAAGAGTCCCTCAGGGAAATTGAGCAGCATTGGACAGCAGCACACAGGCTAAGAAGCACACACACTATAAAAATGAGAAGTAAGAAACAATTTGCAAAAACTGCAATAATCACTCGGCATTGCATTAATGACATCAACTGGAGTCGCTCGGTCCAACAGTCTGGTGTACACCGTGTTAAACCGTGGAGACATCCTTCAGAAGAAAAAGTAAATCAGAACCATGATATGTGACAAATCTAAGAAAAAAAGAACCACAGGAACCACAAAGCTGTGCAGGTAGAACATCTGAAGAGAAACATCTGCTGAACAGAGGTGACATGACGACTGGAAGATCTGCTGTTTGTTTGAGAACAAGGGCGAACAAGGTGTGAGGGGGTGACCATTTGGCTCAGTGTGTTTGTGTGTGCATCCTGGTGTTAGTGGAGAAGAAGGCAGACACAGGAAACTCTGAGCCACAACAAAAAGCAAAAGGTGCCGACAGGCCGAGCGGCTGGTTGGACCACAGAAGTGGGAACTCGCCCTGTGGGTGGCTTCAGCAGGCAGGTAGCCGGCCGGTTGGCGACTTGCAGACTGACTGTCTGGTTGACTGATAATGTTTGTGGACTGTCAGCTGGGGGACCCGCGAGTGGCGGTGAGATAGTGGGGGAGGTTCCTGCTGGTGTGTTGTTAACACGGCTGAAACAACATGATCACCCACTTAGTTTCCTCTCCGCATCTATTTACAGCTTTTTCAAGAGCAACACTTTTATCTCAGAATGGTTTTAAAAGGCTGACTGAGTCCATCCTTTAAAGAAAGAGAAAAAAGCCCATGCTGTGCACGGAGGACAGGAATGGTGGAAAAACAGTGATAAGATCCTTCTTTCTGCCTGCGTTTAGAAAAAAAAAAAACAGTTTCAGCTGAAATATATTAAAGTAGAAAGAGACACTAAAAGAGTTTGACGTCTCTCTGGTGTCTGGGTTGAAGTTCTTCAGGAATTTCATGTTACCTTGATTCCTTAATTCACCGGATTCAAATACTCTGCACTTTGGATGGGAATTCAGTGCATTCCGTGATTTCACATGGGGATGGAGTGTTTGTCTTTCTCTGTCCCCTACCATGTCCCCACTTTGGGGCCAGTGGCAGTGCTTGCGTGGAGTAGCAGGTCAGTAGAGTGTTTGGAGTCACATGACACCAACATTGCTGACTGTAGTCATGCTGCCGTATGAGAATGAAAACACTGAGCACTGAGCAACAGCAATCAACTAATTTCACTTGTTTCACTTGAACACTGAAAATGACGACTGAAAGTAACTCCATATCATTCTCCAGTACTGCCTGTGCCTGTAGACCAGGGGTCACCAACCCTGTTCCCGGAGGGCACCTGCCCTGCATGTTTTCTTACTCTCCTTGATCCCCCGTGACCCCTGCTGTAGACTGTCTCAGCACCACACACAAAGATCAGTATTGGGAGAAACTGAGGATCTCAGGCTTGCAGCGTTATCCGTACTTATCCGAACTTCCTGATCTGGAGTACCTGGACATTTATAATTATGTGATCAACAGTTCTTCTGCATATAATGAGAAACACACTCTGACAGTGACAGGGTGACTTGTGGGTCTGGGGCGGGTGTTGCTGTAATTTTGACAGCCCCCCCCCCAAATCTGGTGATATTCTGGTGTGTGCTGAACTCTCCCCTCTTTGACTTGTACTCGTAAAGGTTGTCAATCCAAACTTATATTCCAGTCATTCAAAATAGACTAGAATACTACTTTGATTCCGATAGTGGAACTGGGCTACAAATATGTTGACACGCCTACATATTTGTCTGGCTCCTGGGCAAGACCAGCCATCTGCATTGTCCCAGCTGCACCCAGCTGTAAATGTAAATTGGTTGGGGAAGTAACCTGTGATGGACTGGCGTCCCATCCAGAGGTAGCTGCAGACTCTCATCTGCTTCATTGCTGCAGAAACAGGGGATAAGCACCAATGAGCCTCAGGGTCTGTATGGGACTTCATATTATATTACTAAACCTCCAAAGGTTATGTGTTTTGTGTTAAACATCATAGAAGGCTTTATGTAGGACCAGCAGTATTCCAAAGTCCAGATCAAGATCAGTCTTTTCACCAACTTCTTCCAAAAGTGCTTCATTTTGCCAATCCTCAGAAACCTGTCTGCAGGCTCACCATCAAAACAGAATAAAACAGCAACTTTGATTTAACCTAATGACTGACTGTCTAAAGCTATTTTTCAACAGTAGAAGTTGAAAAATGCACATTAAACTAGAATATGGAGCAAAGAACGTCAAACACTTCAAACCAGGAATAATGTCGGAAAGAGGACACATTGTCAAGATAATCAGCATAAAGCTGGTATTATTAACTAACTAAACTCAAAAGGCATCAAACAAAAGCTTCCACAGATAACTTCTGTTCAGTGATATCTCTGCCCTCACAACATTCAGATTGTTTTCATTGGTGTGTGTGTGTGTGTGTGTGTGTGTGTGTGTGGACAAGATAACTCAGAAAATGGTTCAAGAGGTTTCCTTCAAACTTGGTGGGATCAGTACGTGGACAGACGTCCAGAGGTGATTAGATTTGTAGGTAGTCTGGTCAAAGGTCAAGGAAAACATAGTCTGAAAAACCCTTTGTTTATCTCAACAACCAAGAAGCTTAAATGCACAATCTAAAGCGTAGATTAATCAGTAAAATATTTGTCATTAATTGGTATGAATGACTTCATAATGATGTCATAGGGTTCATACATCTGTAGGTTTATATGGTGGTGTGTAGCACTCACGGGGGGTGACGTATCCGCCCCCCAACACCTCTGATTTGACTTGTTTTTGTGCTCAGGGGGTCAATCATAACATCTAAAAATTAACTGAATAATTAAGTGAAACTAAATGTTGAAAACATTTGACTGCTTGTGAGTCTTTTCCTTGTGAGTCATTACACATTTTATAAGTTGGCGTTCTCATAATTCCGTCACAAAACATCTCTGCACTCGAACGGCCGAGTTCGTTTCCAACTGGACCGACTTCTGTCTCGTCTGCAGGGAGAAACACAAATTAGAGTTTGAAGCTTCCCACTGCTCTTTTTATTTGAACAATAACAGATCTAATTTCTCGCTCTGGATAAGATCTGAGCAAGCTGACAAAATGAAAATCGCTTCAATTTGTCTCCGTCTTTACCTCTCAGAGCAGCCGCCAATCACAACACACTGCTTGATGAAAGGAAGAGAACGGCCAAATCTGGGAATGCTGTTGGCCTGGTGTAGCGGCGGTGTTGGGTGGTCGTTCAGTCCTCTTGTGGCTTTCACGTAAAATTACAAACATTATCGTGGCAATCACTTAGTGGTAAAATACTACCGCTACTTTAAAGTAAGTGGTTTGATTTTCCTTCCCTACTTTGGACAGTAGAAACTGTGCTGACAGGTGCAATCAGGTAATGCTGATAGGAAATGGTGGATTTGGAAGTGATCTTCGGGCTGTGTGTCCTCCATGAGAAGCTGATGGAGAAGGTGTAAAGGACGAGAGGTGGGAACGTGACTTGGAGCAGATGTCCAACAGGACATTTCAGCCATTTAAATCGGTCCTATTTGTCAGTCCTCTGCTGATAAGAGTCTGAGCAGCGCTGCTGTGCATGAGCGGTGTCAGGTGGTCTGTCTGAGGGTGTTCGTCTTATCAGGTTTCAGACATTAAGAACTGGACCGACCACATATGGTGCACATCGCACACGTCAAATCCAGGCTCAACTCTCCCATGTGCCTTCTGGCAAACTGTAGCAGAAATTTCACACATTCTTTATAAGGAAGTCTTTCCACGTTCCACTCCAGTATGAAGCTGTGCAAGACAACAACGACAACAACAAAAAAGCCACATGTACAAAAGCCTGTAACTGCTTCTTCCAAGTTGCAGTGGGTGTTTTGGTGGCTTCCCTCACTCGTCTCCTTCTTGCACGGTCACTGCAGACAGATTTACCGCACACTACCGTACTGTTTTCTAATGACGGATGTAAATGAGTTCAAGAAAAATTCAGTGACTTGGAAATGTTCACGTATTCGTCCCCTGACTGTTATAAAGAAAACTGGTTGTAAAAATTGGATTTCTTTATTGGTTATTTTTATGTTAGTACATAAAAATGAAATAGTGTTTTGCATAAAAAGCACCTGGCAAGTTAAAAGACATTTTAGTGCAATGTGTTAAATAATAATAATAATAATAATAATAATAATAATAAAAATAAATAAATAACTGTAAAATAAAAGCTTATTAAAACACCAGTGCTCAACAAAGTGCTGCAGGTTAAAAGCAGATTTTCAGACATGGAGTCCTTCAGCAGATGATCCTGTATCTTCTCCCCAATCTAAAGTAATAAGTTGTGTCAAAAATAATACTTGCATTTAGGTTGTCCAATTACTTATGGGCAGCAGGAGGAAATGTTTCTAATTCCTTTATTGTTAATATGATATTTACGTTAAACACCTTGAATTAAAGTACATTCTGATGGTGTCCAACAGCAAAATGACCAAAATTCTGTCACTGTACAAATAATCATGGGCCTGACTGACATACAGTCTGACAGTCTGTCAGAGGAAGCTGGAGCATCTGGAGGAACCAACACTGACAGCAGGAACACAGGAACTCCTGAAACTCAAAGTCCAACCTGTCAGGCTGGGCTCCGACCTGAATCCCTCTGTGACAGATTATAAATGAAGAACATTTTGCATGAAATGGGTGAAAACAAAACAAAACAAGAGAATGCAGGAATGTCTCAGTTCAATTTATTTCATTTATATAGCACCAAATAACAACAGAGCTGCCTCAAGGTGCGTCACACGACTAAGGTCTAACCTATCAACCGCCAGAGCAAGAACACAGGCAACAGTGGTAAGAAAAAAACTGCCTCTGATGATAATGAGGAAGAAACCTCAAGCAGACCAGACTCAGAGGGGCGACCCTCTGCTTGGGTCATTCTAACAGTTACAACTGTTAGAACTGAACTCCAGGTTCCTAAATGCAGAATGAAATCACTGCCATGCAAAAGACGTGCTAGTCATTTTGGAGGTAATGCAGTGGAAATATGTGCATCTGGAGTTTTTTGGTTGTTCCTTCTGCATGGACCAAAAAAATGATATAAAAGTCAAGATAACAGGCCAAAGTAAAATTTTTGGCCCCATGCTTTTTTTAGAGGATATCTGAGGATTTTTTTTTCCTTTTTTTTTGAAGATTTGTTTAACATTGCCATTAAACACGCCTTTCTGTTAGTCACACGACCTTTGACCTTGGGTGACCTTAAAAGGTTGACCTCCAAGTCATTACTGGCTCACTGTTGATCAAATCCTGAAGCACATATCATGGTATCTCTGGTATCATGGTATCACACCTGAGTTGCAGGTTTTCACTCTCCAAGTGTCGGTTCGACTTTGACTGTGTGTTTGTTTTACGGACTCAGTGGAGGTAAACCTGCCCGCTGGATAAACTAAAAATGCTGTGGGTTAAAATGCTGCAACGATCATAAAACATGCACAGATGCACACAAATATGAACATCGGGGTGACTGCATTCGTCCTGCTGTTTGCCTGATGCGATGATTTACAAAACTGTCACTGGAGAGATACTTGGATGCCTCTGCATCCTGTTCTGGAAAACATCCACGTTATGTAACCATGGCAACAGCTTTATGTGCAGGACATTACACCTGGACGCTGGCCAGATCTCACGAAGAAATGGGTCTTCATGCCCCATCTGGAAAGCACTTCAACATAATGAAGTATTCAGCAAAGAAGACATAAAGCAGAGACGGAGAGCGAGGCCTGCACATCACAGCTGATATTCACACCGTGGACATTCAGATGAATGACTGAGAAAAGGGACACGCCTCTCAGGCACCTCACGTAAAGTATGGAAACCTCTCCAGGGCCGTAACTACTGTGTACATTCCAAAACAAAGCAGGATGCACATCTTTATTCTTCCACTCATCAGCATTCCATTGTGATGGATATACCGTATGTTCTTTGGAATTTGGCTTCCAAAGTGTGTGTGACGGTCACGAACACCTGCTGAATGAATGAGTGATGTCACTCAACATTAACCCTGTGGAGTCACGAGCACTTTCTGGGAAAATCCCCAAAAATATTTGTGTTAAAATACAAACATTTAGTGAATGCCTGTGACTAAACAAATGTGGAAGAACTAGGGCCCTACCTTGACAACCAATAGTGCATAGAGTGGGTTTCTTTGGGGCATGTCTAATTCCACTTTACTCTTCATACAATAATCTGAGTGCAAAATTAAGACTCAGGAGGCCAGTGTGTGTGTCTGTGAACAAGATACCTCAAAAACAGCCGCATGGATGTGCTTTAAACATGGTGGATATATTACTCTGGATATCTAGAGGCGATTACATTTTACAGTAGTTTCATCAAAAGTCAAGGTTAAGGAAAACAAGTCCCAAAAAGCACATTTTGTTGTATATCTCAACAAAGAAGAAGCCTAGATGGCTGATCTAATGCTGCGTTTACACATAACGATGACAAGTCACGAATGCCATGAAGTACACATTCTTGGCTGCTGATCACGAATGTGATGATTCGGGGCAGAGGCGTCAGGTGTCCTCAGGAACTGCTGCAACCTGTTACCACACGTTACGATTAATGACACGTGTTGCTGGAGAATTATCAGGAACCATTACACACGGTCAAGAATAGTGTTCCGTGTTAAGTTCTGTCACGTTGTGAACGAGGTGAATTGTCTCCACACACACACCCTATTCATCCAACCGAATTCAGATCGCTCCAGTTTTTCAGAAGAACTTTGTGACTGCATGCGTAGTTAGAGGAGGAGGAGGAGATGGACAGAGCCCGATGTGTGGCTTCATGCGGCATTAGGCACATGCAGCAGGTGGAACACCTGCAGGAGCACGCTGAAGAGCACTGAAACTAGACTTTTAGCCAACTTGGTGTCAGCAATCAAACTGAATGCGGTGCAGCAGGGTTTAATTGTGTGCACACTTCTTCCTCCGCCGGACTGGAGGAGGTGCAGAGATACCTGGCTGCACGTGAGTCTCCTGTCGCTCCTCTGGTTGCTCAGATTCGTTCTCCTGCTCATCGGTTACAACAGCAGGTGGAACACCTGCAGGAGCGTCCTGAGGAGCTTCAGCAGGAACTGTGGACCGACATTTGGAGCCGAGTTTAATTGTGCACATGTGACAGAAAACTGATTTGTCGTGGCGCGCAGTGAAATGTGACGCTGCGTTACAAGTCGTGTCAAAACTTGACAGTTTCTGTGTCACTTCATAATAACGTGTGACAGTTTGGGCTCCAAGAACCATCACAGGAACCACTACGAACGTTGTCACGTTCTATTAAGGATCAATACTCATCAAAACGGATCAATACGCTCAGTTGCGACCTCCATGATGTGAGACGAAATGAGGGTGGTGTGTGACATTCGTGGAAGATTTTTTGACAGACAAAAACATGCTCCACGAATATCAAGAATATCACGCACCAACACGCACTATTAAGAAACCTATTCAGATGCGTTAAGTAACATTAAGAATGTCAGGAATGACAGAAAAATGCCATTCGTAACGCGTCTTGCTTATGTGTAAATGCACCTTTAAGCATGTATTGATCGGCAAAGTAGTTGTAATTGATGAGCACAAATGACCTCATAATGAAGTCACACGTGATGAAGTTTTAGAAAAAGAAAAACGATTACAGATGTGTATATTTACTTGCACATTTATATTTTGGTGTGTAGAACATGCCTTCTGATGCCTTTCATTATGGGTGTGTCTTTGAGGTGTGACATGAATTAAACCAATGAGAGTGCCGTCTGTCATTGCCTTTTTGAGCTCTGTGCACCTGAACCTGGTGCATTACTATTTTGACAGTGGACTCAGTAGGTGACAGAAGCGAGAGGTTTTCTGGATCACTAATCATTTACAGGCAAGTGAAACAGCCACCAAAGCTCCCTGATGTGAAGCAGTCGAGCGTCATGTCCACCTCATGCCCCGCCCCCACTACTCCTGGACCCCCCGGGGCATGAAAACAGCCAGGGTTGTTGTTGTTTGTCTTTCAGCTGCCCCCAGTTGTCCAGGGTCACCACAGTGGATTTGGCAGATGTTTTACATTGGATGAGGTTCCTGGTGCAACCCCCACTGTATACACAGAAACACACACAGCTGCTGGTTCTCCCAAGCAGGTTCCTGGCCAAGAACTACGAAGGAGCTACTCTGCTTTATTTGTCTGATTGGTGGCGGTGGGGAGGTACAAGTCACACCTGAGTCACAAAAAACCTTGTGACTTATACTCTGGAAAGTTACCTACAAATGTGAATGAAATAATGAACAGATTTAGTGTTTGTGACTGACAGAAAAAAAAACATGCCTTGCAGTGTTTTTTTCTGTTTCCTGTTCACACACACACGTGGTTTCACATTGGACGTGGTCCAGTCCACCACAGCATGAGCTCTGGGCCACTGAGCAGCTCCACTGGAACAGCTGGTGATTCCAAGCACTGCTCAAGGGAGCTGCGGTGGAGGTAAACGGGTGAAGAGTAATAAACGCTGTCCCTTCACCTTTTACAACCATGTTTGTCCTGCTGGTGCAAGAATCCAGGAAGTGGACCTCCATCAACAAGAACACGCAGACGCCACTGACACCAGTAAATAAATATAACCATCCATCCATTTATTCCAGTTAAGGGTCACGGATGTGCTGGAGACTGTCCCAGTGGTCACGGGGTGAGAGGCGGAGTTAACGCTGCTCAGCCCACCAGAGCCGACACACACAGTACAGTCCAAAAACAAACAAAAAAACTCTTTCAAAGTCTCAGTCTCACCTATGGTCACCTGCGTGGCTTTAGGAGCACCTGGAGGGCATCCACGCAGACATGAGGACAACATGCAAAGTCCACACAGAAAGGACCAGGTGGGAAACAAACCTGAGACCTTCTCGCTGTGTGGCAGCAGTGCTAACCGCTAATCCACCACGCCGCCCAAATAAATCCATTCATCAGGACATAAATACACAAAGACATTTGATAATGCTGTCTTTGAGAACAGATAACACACTGGAGATCATCTGACCTGACATGTGGGCTGCACTGGAGTGACGGTGCAATGCTCAGGTGGAACCGGAGCCTGTTTTGAAGTAATGACTCGTCTATGGAGACCTACAGTAGATTTCATGCTCAGCACCTTTGCTAAACACATCTGAAGACTTAACTGTGAAGCTTCTCTCCAAACGGAAGCAACGAAGACTCGCTTTGAGACCAAAGGATTTATTAGCATAATTAATTTATGCAGCTTAGACCTTCAGCAGATGGTTCCTGCATCACTGTCAGCATGGCCATGCAACAGATTTTCCAAAGAACATAACACCTAGGCGGGAATGGAACACACATCAATGGCTGCAGTTATGCACTACTGGTCATTAAAGGTGTCAAAGGAGTTAGAGATTGTGGTGAGTTATACTTTAATTTATCCAGGAGACTGATGGTTTTTAGGTATTGGAGCGAGAACCCATCTGCAGCGTCTGTGGGAAACGGGTGTCGAAGCAAAGAGACAGAATTAATCACAAAAACTGACAACACTGTGCCAGAAAAACCTTCAGGACAAACAAAACAGGCACATTTTGCTACCATTTTTGTGTCAAACAAAGACACTTGTGGCCACAGTGCATATCACACAGTAAATATATGTAACCATGCCCGGGAATGTAAGTCAAATATAGACCCTGAGGCCTGTCAGTCCAATATTGACCCTGAGGCCCGTCAGTTGATATAGACCCTGAGACCCATCATTCCGATATTGACCCTGAGGTCCATCAGTCCGATACAGAGCCTGAGGCCCGTCAGTCCGATATTGACCCTGAGACCTGTCAGTCCGATACAGACCCTGAGACCCGTCAGTCCGATATTGACCCTGAGGTCCATCAGTCCGATACAGAGCCTGAGGCCCGTCAGTTCGATATTGACCCTGAGACCCATCAGTCCGATATAGACCCTGAGACCCGTCAGTCCGATACTGACCCTGAGGTCCATCAGTGTGATATAGAGCCTGAGGCCCATCAGTCCGATATTGACCCTGAGACCCGTCAGTCCGATATTGACCCTGAGGTCCGTCAGTCCAATATAGACCCTGAGACCCATCATTCCGATACTGACCCTCAGGTCTATCAGTCCGATACAGAGCCTGAGGCCCGTCAGTTCAATATTGACCCTGAGACCCGTCAGTCCGATACTGACCCTGAGGCCTGCCAGTCCGATATTGACCCTGAGGTCCATCAGTCCGATACGGAGCCTGAGGCCCATCAGTCGGATATAGACCCTGAGACCCGTCAGTCCGATATTGACCCTGAGGCCTGTCAGTCCCAGTACTTATCTCCAGATTCAGTAGTGTGAAACAGATTAGAGTGTTACAAGTTACTGCATTTTCCAAACCAAGGCCGGTACTCATTTTTACCGCAGGGTGGATGGTAAAAGTGCAAATTTAAGTGTCTCATCCAAAGACACAGACAGGTAGCATGAGCGGGATTCAAACCCAGGTCTATGTGTTGGCAGGCCAGCCCCTTGTCCCCTCAGCTGCCTCTTCATTAAGACAGAATCAAAGTGGACAATGTGACACTTAGTGGCAGGTGAATACCAAAGTATAAACTGTTCTAAAAATAGACTGTGGTTTACACTAGGTCAAAGGACAGGTCAGGTCAGTGAGCCTGCACCAATGCTGCGTGTTGCCACATTCACCACATTATGAAACTGCCCTGCATCCTGGATGGCCACCACCCACGCAGACATCATGTCCATCCCCACCTCTTGAAAGTAGGCATCTATCAGCTGCAGCCAGGAGAAACGTTGATGCCCTCTTGGCGTTTTCCAGCTACTGAGGTCTTCAGTAATGAGGCACCTGCATGCTGGAACATGCCTAAAGAAACGCACCACATGGACAAATCATCCCTCACTATGCAACTGATTCTCCTCATCTGCCACCGTAAACCCATGTCAGCAACACCCAAGGATCCTCCACAGAGACGAGTTAAGGTATCCAGCTCTCCCCTGTGGTCATGCCGTAGTGTCCAAATCTCAAACCGTACAGGAAGACAGGAAGCACCTCTGTCCAGTGACCCCATGACTCCATGAAGTCTTTCCACCATGTCCCTTGACTTCAAATGTCCAGGACCCAGAGACAAGGTTGTCATACACATCTGGGTCCAGGAAGTTAATGAAAGCCTGGATCTTAGTCTTGATCCAGGATCATCACAACCCCAGACACTCAGACTCCCCACTCAGCTTCTCAAGTGCTGTAATCGGAGTATCCACTGATTCCACAAAGATCACAACATCATCTGCAAAGGTAAAGTTAGAAAGCCTTTCCTAGTTAACAGTACAAATACACTCCAAAATTAACAGGTTAACATGCAACCTGCTCATATGAGGGGAGATTGAGAAGTTTTGAGCCTTACCTAAAAAAAAAGAAGGGCGCAGTTTTTCATCTGTTGCATTCTGGGAAACCAACATTTCTCGAGAATGTGTGAAATTTTGTCTCACTGGGTGCAATGTTGAGAAATGTTGGTTTCTCAAAATGCAACAGATGGAAAACTGCGCCGTTCTTTTTCTGAGTTAGGGTCAAAACGTCTCAATAGCTCCTCGGAAATGTGAATGTGTGCATCAGCGTATGTGACAGCAAATAATACATTCTGCTATTACATGTTCACCAGGGAAATTTAAGATTGTACCCAGCTTTTAACAACAACCAGAAATAAATATATCATGACCAAATGATAATAAATGACCAAATTATCATAAATAAATAAAATTGCTGTTGTCGTGGCCGTAGCATTAAACAAATCCTGAAAACACTGGAGACGTGTTGCTAAAATAAGAACAAAACAAAATAAAATGGCTTTACGTTAGTGTTGTTCACTATAACTACTAATTAATCCATGTTTGTTGGTGTTATTAGTTTAAATATATGAACTAATTAAATTAATTTCCTCAGTTCCAGTAAAGTAGGTTAAATAAAGGAACCCAATCTGAGCTGGTATCACTCAAAGTAAGAACACATGCTCCACCTGATGATCCCGGTGATTCACCACTTGTGCAGCAAGTCTCTAAAATTATAAAGTGTTGGATGGTGAGATGTTGGTGCACTTGGGGAATACCCTAATGTCACCACCACGTACTTGAATTTTCCTTTCAGAAGACTTGACAAGTGTCTGATTCTAAAGCAACACACTGCTGTGATTCTTGGCATGGCTGAGTCTCAGTGTAGTTCCCTGACTCAAGTTTGGCAACTTTCCCGGAAACATACGCAGCATATGGTGGACATGACGATGGACCTGGGAAACACAGCTACAGGGAGGCTTGGAAGAGAAGAAGGAGGAAGACATTGAGAAGCAGGCGCAGGACGAATTAAAAAAGAGATGAATTAACCACAAACCAAGCTTGACAACTGCAGCTTTTTCATTTGTTTACACGTATTAATTGTGTGACTAACATAGGTGACGTCTTTGACACGTGTGTGGCACGAATGTAACGTTAGATGAAACATTTATTGTCCTTGTGGAGCCATTGAGGTTCAGCGTGTGTGAATACCTGTGTTGAAATGTAGCATAACCGCCGGCTCAGTGAGAAAAAAAATTAAATATATCCAAGAACAGATGGCATGTTCTTCACCGCATTAGGAGAAAATGTTACTGACTGAGTGTGAGGACAGTAATACTGTCGCCGGTCCAACACAGCATGAAAACTGGAATCAGGCATTTGGACAGTCGATGTGTTATTTTCAGGCTCGTTGTGTGAAACCCTGGAGTTATTCCTTACAGTACATCACATCAGACTCACTCATTACGAGTAAAACTCCATGAACGGAGTGTGAAATGAGAAAACAGGACTTTTTATAATACAAGATAAGAGCTGCTAATACTGGTGCTGTCACAGTGCTGTCACATCCTAACCAGAAGGTTGTGGGTTCAAAGTCAATCCAAAGTGTTTGTGGTTTTCCTGCAAACAACATTAAAAGTAAGCGCCACAGCAAATCTGAGGTGGATCTGCATGTTGAATTGGCACAGGTTTTACGCCTGTTGTCCTTCCTGACACAACTCCACATTGCACAGAGAAATGCAGCAGGGGTGGGGTTTGAACTGCGAACCTACTGCACTGAAACCAAGCAGACTAACCACTTGGCCACCACCCTTTCCTGCAAACAACATTACAGTTTTAAAATGAAGAGTCTATTTCCAAAATGAGATATATTCATTTTTGTGCGCGTGCACAAACACAGTGTGAACAGCTGGAACGTGTCGCACCACATAGCGCCATTGTTGTAGAAAAAACCAAAACAGCTGGAACATGTTGCACCACATCACGCCTCTGCTGTGGAGAAAACAAAATAAAACCATGCACCATAAAAAACACTGCATGTTGTTGAATCCCTCTTATCAAGTGGACAATACAAGTGTGATCCATCTGTTCCTCTGTAGATGACCCATGGTTACAGGCGTACAGTCATGGCATGACAGGAATTAAGCAGTGTGGTCTTATCATGTCCACATCTGCTGGCCTGGTGTGTCCAGCCGGCCTGACACGTGTGTCCTGTGGCCGGCACGCTGCAGGACAGACACCGCGTCATGTGGAACAGAGCTCACATGGGTGATGTGACATTCAGACCGCCCACTACGTGTTATGATCTGATGGTCCATTTCACCTGGGACACCCTGTCAATGTGTGCACCGTGCTCTCGCTTGCTGCAGCCCGGTGCAAAGGTGAAAGATGTTTTATGTATGTCCACGTGAGGGCAGCAAGCACACACACACACGTCACAGTGGACAGTTGTAAGGCCATGTCTGTCAAAACACGGTACGTGTTCCACAGCCATGATATCCAGAACCGGGGATCTCAACAGCTGCTGCTGTCAGCAGCCACGCCCCCTATCCATTCAGTGCACACATCAATGTGTCACTCTCTGTTTCTGTGTTATGTGATCATTTTTTAGTATTTGTTATGTAATTGTATCTGTAGTTAGTGAAGAACTTATTGGTCTCCGTGTTTTTAATGTGACACATCATGTGCACTGAGCCGTTATTTGCAGCTGTCAGTGAGTTTCTCGTCAGTGATGAGCTCGGAGGCAGCTCGCTGTGCTGTGTGCGCTCAGACATGGCTGGCCAGTCCTCATCTGTACATACATATCAGCAGTTCATCCAAGTGTGCTCCCACCCCCACCATGCCACACGTGTTGCAGATGGGGGAGGTGTGCAAAACACACACACGCCTCATGTGTTTGCATGCCACGTGTGTGTTGCCTTGCAACGCTACAGTCGTGGGGGCACTTCGACAAATTTCACGTCCAGCTTGAAAGTGATCGTCTGTTCACTATTTCTGTGGTAACAGCACGAATGGCCACATTTTTTCTAAGTGTCCAGCAAGCGGTCTTGGATGTTCGTGTGTATCACCTGGAATTTGGCTGACACCTGCCACGAGAGGGATCGAATGGGTTCTCACAGCGCACACTTTGTCTTTCAGCCACTGGTGTGCGCAAATAGTTGTAGCAACAGGTGTACGAGGCGTGAGAGGCAGCTCCGATTCTCACAAGTGGCATGCAATTCCTCCTTCGTGCACTAGTTGTCTTCAATCATGTTGTATGTGAAGGGGCCCTAACATTTTCATCTTTAGTGAAAGTACATGAATGAAAATAATGCATCGATGTACGCTGCATTTCTCTATCTGTTCTTTTCAAATCCTACAATGCAGCACGTACGGTGCATCCGGAAAGTATTCACAGCGCTTCACCTTTACCACATTTTGTTATGTTACAGCTTTACTCCAAAATGGAGTAAATTCTTTTTTTTTCCTCAAAATCATACACATAATTCCACAGCATCACTTTGTTGCACAGGTCTGCAGGGACCAGGACTCAAATCACATGATACATGTTCAGAACTCTCCAGTTCCATGTGTCATGGCTGTCAGGAGCTCTGGTGAACACATTAACATGAGCAGAGGGATTTGGAAAACATAAAAAATATTCCATAATGGAAGATGGTTCACATGCATGGACAACCCACAAAGATCTTGTTTGTAGGGTGAACGTTAGGGCGGTCTTTGAGTGGCTTCTAGTACGCTCCTCCATGGGTAACAAATTAAAAAAAAGATCAAAATGCCATCTTACTTGTGCAAATTGTGAATAAATTTGCCTGTAAAATGTAGAAATGCCTGCCAGATTTCCTTCATGTTCAATGAATCCATCTTATAATTCTCTAAGGCCCAAATCTGCAGGTCTGTTGTATGTTATCTGGTTAATGTGTCCAAAGAAAAGCTCGAAAACTGCACAGTCAATTTTTTTTAAAGCAACATGAAAATACAAAAGTACCAGAAGATGTGCAGAAACAAAATCATAACTATGTGTTTTTTGAAGCACATTGTAAGTCCACTTACTCACAATGGAGGCACTCAGCTCAGGCTAATGTTAGCCCTTTAGCATCTCATGTTATGCAGTTCCTGGAAGCATTAGTACCTTAGCATCTCACGTTATGTAATGCACGTTAGCATCGTGATATGCGACACTAGTGAGTTATCCTGCTTAGGTTAGCTTATTAACATTGTATTATGTGACGCACATTAGCATGCTATGATGTGGCGCAAGTATATTTTCATGTTAAAGGGCATGTCACAAGTGATTTAATGTTCCGCTTAGCAACACAACATCAAATTGTTCGTGACTGTAAGTTCATCCGCGCACATGCAGTAATAATTAATGGTTGCTGATGGATTTTATTGCTAATTATCCCTCTCGCTTGGCGAGCCAGCAGGTGCATTTCTGAAAAACATCTTATTCAGCATTTCTCCGCGTGACGTACAGTTTTGGCAAACACAAACATCCTGATGGCACACAGACAGAGTGAAATGAACACTGCTACATCCGATAATGAAGCTTCTGAGCTTTCATTTGAAACTGAAGGTTCGGACTGATCAGATATGGTTGGGAATGTCGCCCTGGGATGATGCTGATGATGTTGAGGGAGCTGCAGCATAGTCAGCTGAAATACTGCTGTACCGTTTGGAGACAGTTGTCCAGCAGCAGATACAGATGAGAACAAAAGTATTACTCCCCTGTGAAAGTTAACGTTTTCATTTCATTTAAGGTCTTCCAAAAGTTTTTTTTTTTTTTTAGTTAATTTTTTATTTTGTAAACACAGCAAGGAAATTTCAACACATTTCCAAAGTTTCATTTTAGATGCTTACAGTTGTTTCACTGCAGTTGTAGGGGTGGTGGCCAAGTGGTTAATGCACTTGCTTTCAGTGCGGAAGGTTCCCGGTTCGAATCCCACCCCTACCACATTTCTCCATGTAATGTGGAGTTGCATCAGGAAGGGCATCCGGCATAAAATTTGTGCCAATTCAACATGCAGATCCACCTTGGATTTGCTGTGGCGACCCCGAATACAAAACAAGGGAGCAGCCGAAGGGACTTACTTTACAGTTGTTTTACTGCACATACAGAAACATTATTTCACAAAGAACAAAAACCTTGAGGGTCAAAATTAATAATTATTTTTTACTGTGTGTACACAGAAAGATAACAGTGAGTTATACTGTTATAGATAGAGTTATAGATATATACTATATATATCTTGATTTTACAAGCTTTGATGGTGACAGTGCCAGGCGGGACAGGCGGGACCTTTTGATGACCTGGACCTGGATGCTGTTATAACTCCCCCATTATAAGTGTCTCATTTTAACAGTCTGCGTTCATGACGAATGTGCACGTGCACTCTTTTTTGTCACAGTGGTGAGCGGCTGCTGCTTTTACTGTGACTGCATCAAAAATAAGTTATCATTTAAAAAGCAGTCAACATAACACAACATCACACTTACATACATTTTGCAATGAATCAGCTACATTTGATTCATTTTCCTCAAATCTATGAAAATGTTGTCAGAAAAACTTGGCAAAAGAGTACTCACGAGTACTTCACGTACTTGCACGAGTCTCCGTAGCTGTTTGTTGCAAATGCCGTGTACTTTGAGACCAGTCACGGAAGTGCACAAAGTAATCTCGGTGTATCATCGGATGGTCACTCACAGCCTAAATCCAAGTTGTTATGATTTTTTGTGTGACATGTCCTTCAACATTAGCCCGTTAACATGACGTTATGTGTCGGCTGTTAGCATCGCTACATCGGTACTTGAACTCCTTCACTTGGGGCAAGACCTCATTCCCTACCCGGAGTAGGCAATCCATTGGTTTCCTGCTGAGAACCGTGTGGCCTCAGATTTAGAGGTGCTGATCCTCATCCCAGCCGCTTCACACTCGGCTGAGAACCGATCCAGTGAGTGTTGGAGGCCACAGGCCGATGAGGCCAATGGGACCACATCACCTGCAAAAAGCAGTGATGAGACCATGAGCCCAGCAAACTGAAGACCCTCCTCCCACGACTACGCCTCGATATCCTGTCCATGAATATCACAAAGAGGATTTGTGACAAGGTGCAGCCCTCGTGGAGGCCAACTCCCACCGGAAACGAGTCCAACTTAATGTTTTGTGAGTACAGAGATTGGATGGCCCTGAGAAGAGACAACTTCACTCCATACTCCCACAGGACCTCCCACACTATCTCAATTTTAATTCAATGTATTTTATTTGTATAGCACCAAATCACAACAAACTTGCTTCACATGAGTAAGGTCTAACCTTACTCCCGTGGTACCTGATCATACACCTTCTCCAAGTCCACAAAACACATGTAGACTGGATGAGCATACTCCCAGGCCCCCTCCAGGATCCTTGTGAGAGTGAAGAGCTGGTCGGTTGTCCCACGACCAGGATGGAACTGTAGAAGAATTTTTAGGTCCATATTTGAACTGTGATGAACTATCAAGTGTCCTGATCCGAACTGTATGTCCTCTGGTTGAACTAGCAGGTGTTCAACCCAAAAAAAGGGCTCTATTAGTCATTCAGTCTGTCAGGGGCTTTCCAAGGCCTTTTAGGTGCTTTCCCGCAGGCCACGTGCAGGGGCCTCAGGCCAGCTGCACGTGTGACTGAGGCCACGTGCGGGGGGGGCCAGGCCAGCTGCACCTGTGGCTGAAGGTCTTTTAAAAAAATCAGTTGTAAATCCTTCATGTTTTAATGGGAGCGTTTGTCACATTGAAATAATGGCCTAACACCTGCTTAGGGTTCACTAGAGGACGCTTCCAATAGAAAACCATGTCTTAGGAATGAAATAAATAAAAAAGTTGAAGGAGGAGCGATGCCCGCGGGTCTCCAATAAATAGACGAGCGCGGTTGTCATATTCAGTCTCTCTAGAGGACTCAGTTTGTCTAAGCTTTGTGTCGAAGGCTTAAATAAACTTAAAAACTCTGTGCATTTTATCTTGCTTAAGGCTGAATTATTCTAAAGTGTTGTGTCATTTTCTAGCATATCACTTGCAATTAGTTTGTGTTATCTAAAAGACGACATCCTGAGAAGACTAAAGACGAGCCGCGACAGAACTTGGCGAGCCAGCTTCAGGAGGGTCCAGGGGCATTCCGGCAGCCTGGGGCAGTCCAGCTCATCCCTCCAGACCGTAAATAACAGTGATCACGACTAAAAGGTAAGCAGAAACCTTTTATAATTTCTGCACGATCTGGAGGAGTGAGTCGGGATTTCCGCCCAAGTTGACAGGTGATATTTTTTAATTGCCTCTTACCCAAAAGAACCTGGACTAAGAAAATTGATAAGAGACTAAAAAAGATAAGATTGAAAATTATCAGGCCTTGTAGATAAAATGCTCAGAAGGTGTGTGTGTTCCCGGGAAAAAGAATGTCTATGTGAGTGAAAGGTCAGGAATGTTCATGAACTCTGGTGCGGAAAGAGTGCGTGGAGAACTAACCTGGATGCTTGGGGAATAATTGGTGTTGAAATTCGTTACTAACGTGCCGGCTGATAGCATGCGCTGTAGGGGTTAATTTAGGGGGGTATACTGACAAATAGATACAAGGTAATACAAGGTTATTTAAAGAGTTTAACAGAGACTGAAGTGAAATAAGTGAGAAAAAAGAGTTTAACAAGAGAATACGTGCAGAGAAAGCACAAGATAAGCGCCTGAGGGGGCGCAGTAGAAATACCGTACGTGATAAAGAGATTTAAAGAGAAAAGTGCAAAGAAGCACAGCTGACAGTAAGTAAAAGAGCTCAATAAAGGACGTCATTTTTTAAGAAAAGAGAAAAACTATAAAAAAATAATAAAATAAATAGAGAGTTAGTGCAGAATACATGAGAATTAATGAAGCAGAAAATAGTGCAGTAAGGCACCAAATACACGCTTGTGGGGCGTGGGAGAATAAGTAATTAAGTACACAGTAATATGAGTTTTTTTTATAAGAAAAGAAAAAGAGAATATTTTCAGTGCAAAGGCACATTAAGCTCACGAGGAGCTCAGTAAGTGAAAAAAAAAAAGGTAGAAGAAAGTGCAGAAAGGCACAGGATACGCACGCGAGGCGCGGTAAGGCGTAGAAATAAATGAAATATTGTATGCTCAGAAAGGAGCTGGTGAAAAATAATATATTAAGCACAGGATACGCACGCGAGGCGCGGTAAGGCGTAGACGTAAATGAAATATTGTATGCTCAGAAAGGAGCTTGTGAAAATAATATATTAAGCACAGGATACGCACGCGAGGCGTGGTAAGGCGTAGAAGTAAATGAAATATTGTACGCTCAAAGAGGGCTTGTAAAAAAGTAATATATGAAGTTGCTGACAGCGCCGGAGAAGCTGTCTAACGTGAAGAAGAGATACATGCTTAAACAGAACACATTGGTGTTAAGTGAATAAAAAGGTTGTTTAAAGCCGCGGAGTGAAAAGTGGCAGAAGTCTAGATAGAGATATATAGAAAGTTGTTTTTAATAATTTTTGTGTATAAAGCTTTTGAAGATTGGTGTGTGGGAGAGTGGAGAGTAATCTGTGTAAAGCTGTGAGAATTTGCAGGCTGGCTGACATACAAGATTAATGTGAAAGAGTACGAGGGGGAGGTATTTAGACCCAACAGGAGGACTTGGGAGGTGCATGACAGGCAGAGAGGAAAGTGTGAAACAGAGACAGTGAAGAAAAAGACAGGAGAAGAGTGCTATGTAAATATATTATTTCAAAGAGAGAAAACTAATAAACAAATATAGCAGAAAAAGACGAGAAGCAGAAAGTTAAAAAAAAAAATTAGAAGGGAAATAGAAAGTCGGGAGCAAAGACATTAGGAGGTGCTAGGGTTGTAAGAGGATTAAATAAATAAAGTTGGTTATAAATCAAAAGAGTTAAAGCTTAGATTATAGTGAAAAAGCTGACAGACTGATCAATGCTTGGGACAGTCATTGATGGGAGACTTAAGTGATGATGAAATAATACTCCCAGAACATTACTTGACTGACGGAGACATCGAAACCCAGGGAATCAGGACACATTTTTGGCTGGAAAGGACCTATTTTGACAGGGTAGGAGCAGAACATTGGCAGGACGAACAAGAGATCAATCAGAAATTATGGCAGATTACTAAGGTAATCAATCTGAAACAAAAGAAAGAACAATTCCCTCTAATTAATTGGGAGCTGCTGATAAGACGTCTGTGGCATCAGGGTTTAACCCCGTGGCTGGAGCTGCTTTGTGCTGATCCTAATAAAGAACTTAGCATACCATTAAATCATTTAATAACACTGCCAACCGATCCAGGTGAAGAACTGTTTCCTAGGTTGACTCTGACTGTGGTCCCAAGGAGGGTTCGGTGGGAAACAGGTAAATTTTCATATTTAGTTAAAGAAAAAGAAGACGGGCATAGCAGTTGGAAATTTAATCCTTTTAAGGGTTTAAAATACAAAACAGGTGTTACAGCCAGCAAGTTATTGGTCTGGATCAGGACAGCCCCTGAGGGACTACCAGAACACCATAGAAACACCTCACATAGCGTTTGTCAGGGTTACATGGGTAACTCTCAAGGTCAAGGTCGGGAAAGTACCCCGCTAGACTTAGTACTAAGAAAATATCCAGGAAAACGCACTAAGGCCAACCAATGTATGAGAAAGTGGCACAAAAGGTCACATGGGGGCAGGCAATGGCCTTTGGTGGGATCATTTGATCCGGTGATGTGTGAAGCAGTTGCGGTAGAAATACAGAAAAAAGAAATTAAAGATCAGCAGAAGAACGTAAATAACAACAAAAAACGCACTGAAGAAAAAGAAGTTTTGGCCTTGTTCAAGCAGGAAGCACAGAGGCTACAGCAGAAAAGAGAAAAAATGACAGAGGAAAGATCCAAAGAGACTAAAGCCAGTGCACCGAGCTGGGAAGCAGAGCCACCCCCATATAAACGTCATGATATGGGAAAGACAGCTGGACAATTTGTATTAGGAACTCGTGAAGAGGACCAAGGCATGGATGTGGAGGGCAAATTCACACTGACACTAAAAGCTCGAGAGCCACAAGGAGACAGGTCCTCAGTCTGTCAAATGGATCATACCAGGTCTCCAAGTCCGAAAGTAAGTGGTCGCTCACCACGACCAGCAGGGGGGGCCACAAATAACAGTGACACGGAGGCAGACGAGGATAAAGAGAGAGACCTGAAGGCTCCGCCTGCACATCGAGGTCCACTGAAAACCGTCCCCTCCCACCATAAGTCAGCCGACTGGACCTTCACAGGCTATAGAGGCTCCAAAGAGTGGCACAAGAGCTTCTGTGACACACTGGATCTGGCCAGAAGAGATAATGAAGAACTAGCTGAGCAACTTCGGCTAGCGAAGGAAAGAATACAAAGACATAGGGACGCCGAGGAAAGAAGAATATTACAACAATCGACGCCCAATCAAGGGAATCACATTATAGAGCCACCCACCCGAAAAATTTCTGGTGAGATCATCATTGAGACTGCAAAAGAGGCCCGACTCAGGCAAAGACAACAATGTGTAGCCAAAGACATAGCGGCTTTAGAACAGAATATAACCGACTGGATGGACTGCCTGGAACCAGTCAGTCGCACTCGATCTGGAAGACAGTATGGAGCCCGCACAGAAGAAGAGGAGGACGAAGACCTCATATGCCCATTGGTGGTTAGAAATGGTCATCATGTGTATACCCCATGGAGCTGGACAGACATGGTGGGGCTGGCCAACAGGCTGCCAGACCTCACCCAAGGAGCTGGGAGATGGATAACTGCCTTAGAAGAAGGCACTGCAGGGGTAACCTTGTCTTTAGGTGACATAAAAGCCTTGCTAATGCATGTCATGGGAAAACATGACACTGAAGAATTGGCAGGAAAGGTTGGACTAACACAAATGATGGGCACTAATCAACATGATGAAGTCCCCTTTAATCGCTATAGAAACTCCATGTGGGAAGGACTGAGAAGAAAGTACCCTGGGGTCTTGGATCCCTCTAAATTGGATGATGAGGAGTGGACACCTGAAGAGTGCCCAAAGAAGTTCCTGCATCGATTCCAGAAGAGATGGGCAGAGGAAACAGGAAATGCATGGAACCATTCTCCAGCAACAGAAATCCTGTTTAAAATAACTGTAAAAAAAGGCTCTACCAGATGAGGTTCAGAAAGCCCTAGATGGAGTCGTGGGACTATCAAAAATGAATTGGGCTTTATACTCTGAGCATATTTGTCACCATCTTGAAATCTACAAGAAAGAAAAACAAAAAGAAGAAGATGCAGCAAAATCCCTGACGAAAAAATTGGTGCAGATGCAGTTGGGAGAGCTAACCAAAGTCAAGAAAGAAAAAACAAAGACCCAGGCACCAATGATGACCCCTGTTCCTTCTGAGTCGGCAAGCACAGGCCCTACGGCAAACACTGCTGCCACCATACAGGCACCTGTGGTAACAGCCACACAGAGCCCCCAAGGAGCAGCAGGAAGCACTCCTACAGGAGAAGTCTCAGCACCAGTGGAGCATCACTATCACTACCATAGCACTGGCACACCCGGAAATGGACCCACCTACAGTCATGGGTGGAGAGGAGAGTCACGGAACTTTCAAGGTCAAAGAGGAGGGTGGCGAAGAGGATCTCGCCAACCTTCATTTGGAAGCAGATTCCAAAACTCAGCTCCCAGGAACAGTCAAGCGGGACCGCCTATGGGACCAACACCCCCAATAGGGGATCAACCCTCTAATGAGTGTTGGAGCTGTGGACAACCTGGACATCGAATGAGAAATTGTCCGGCCCGACCTTGGGTTGGACCCTCTGCCTATTGGCAATAGCGAGGCCTAGAGAAGACAGAGGGGGAAACGGTGGCATTGGCTATTTCGATGATACCTAAGGAAGAGCCAACCGTCACTGTTAATATACAAAACAGAGATTTCCCTTTCATGGTGGATACAGGGGCAACATACTCTTGCATAGGGAAAATGGGCGCTCATCTCCCCCTCTCTGGGTCTGTAATTAAGACCATCGGCTTCTCTGGGAAGACTCAAATAATACCGTTTACACGCCCACTTCCTGTAACGATTGCAGGAAAAACAGTTGAAGCACCCCTGTTATACTCACAAAATACACCTGTGAATTTGCTGGGAAGAGACATTTTATGTAAGCTACAAACCCAGATAGTGTGTACCCATCAAGGACTGCAAATACACTTTCCCGACGAAGCACTCGCCAACATTATGGTGCTTATGGACATGGAAAACAAGGTCCGACCTGTGCAACCCATGGTATACTGGCTGAAGTTACAACCAGAAAATTCAAATCTTCAACTGCAATGGGAAAAATGGAAGCCCTGGGCCGAACAACACTATGAAGCAGTATATACACCTAGTTTACCTTTACATGTCACCCTGATGTTCGATGCCAAACAAGAACAAACTGACTATGCATGCTGCTGGGATGCATTGATGAATCAACGGCTGTTTCACATAACCACCACAGAAATTTATTTAGGCCCCCAAGGGGCCGCAGCTTCTGTCAAGCTAACTTCAGCTGAACAACAAAGGTATCAAGTGCCGAATGCCATGCCTCATGTGACCCTTTTAGTCTCAGAAAAGTACGAATCCCATGACCTAGGTCCAATGGTAAAGACAGCCTCAGAAGTTGAAGAATGGCAAAACATGGAAAGTCCACAAGTACATCTGTCAAAAGACCAGCAGTTTATACGAATTAATTTAAAAGTAAATGATGAGGCTATAGCTCAAAAAGTGGAGCTCAATCCTAGACCAGAGGGACAGATGGTGTTATCGGCCCAACAAGAGAAATTGTTAGAGCAAATACCACCAGTGGTGTGGTCCAAAAGCAAAACGGATGTAGGACTAGTAAAAACAGCCTTACCAGTAAAAATAAAAGTAAAACCGGGAGCAAAACTGCCTCACCAAAGGCAGTATCCATTAAAACCTCAGGCTATTGAAGGCATAAAACCAGTAATTAAGGGACTAATGGCAGCTGCAAGCCCATGCAATACTCCTATCTATCCTATCCCTAAAAACAATACCAAAGAGTATCGGCTGGTACATGATCTGCGTCCTATCAATGCAATAATAGAAATGGATGCACCTATAGTACCTGATCCGCATACTATACTATCAAGCATCCCTGCTGGAGCAAAATGGTACACAGTAATCGATCTGTGTTCAGCCTATTTCAGTGTGCCTGTGCACCCAGACTCACAACATTTGTTTGCATTCACATTTCTGGGACAACAGCTAACGTATACACGGCTACCTCAGGGACTGAACCTGTCCCCAGCCATCTTTAACAAAGTCCTGGCTGAAGATTTACAACACCTTGATATACCCAGTACATTGGTGCAATATATGGATGATCTCCTTATTGCATCAGAGACTCAAGAACAGTGTGAAAAAGATTCATTAATTGTATTGCATGCATTGGCAGATGGAGGTCATAAAGTAAGTAAGGACAAATTGCAGTTCTGCAAACAACAAGTAGAATACTTGGGAAGACAGTTGTGTGGGACCACGCGATGTATAGCCCCAAGCCAAGTGGAGGCTATAATCAAGGCTCCCAAACCCCAAACAGTGGGACAGATGCTTTCATTCCTTGGGATGGCAGGGTACAGTCGGCCGTGGATTTGTGATTATGCTATAAAAACTGCACCTTTGCGTGCCATGATTAGAGCAGTGGGGCAAACAAGCAATGCAGCTCTCCTCGTCTGGACAGATCAGGCAACGGGAGCTTTTGAGGCCCTAAAAACAGACATGCAATCTGCTCCCGCGTTAGGTAACCCAGATTATGGGAAACCTTTCCATTTGTATGTTACTGAAAAAACTGGATATGCTTGTGCTGTACTAATGCAGGAAACAAATGAAGGAAAACAACCATTGGCCTATTATAGTACAAAGCTTGACAACATTGAAACAGGATTGCCACCATGCTATCAGGGTCTAGCAGCAGCTGCTTTTGCATTTCAAAAAGCATCATCCATAATCATGGGACATGCAGTAACGTTGTACACGTCGCATCAGTTACATGCCCTGCTAACCAGTCAACGTTTTGTCTTAACACAAGCTAGACGCACTGGATATGAAGTTGTGTTGTCCGCTCCAGAAATAACAATACAACGTTGTCACACGGTGAATCCCGCCACCAAATTGACCACACCGTTAGATGGTACTCCACATAACTGTGTGGCAGAGACAGAGAAATTTTTGAGAGCCAGAGAACATTTGTATAATCACGCCATAGATGCAGATCTAACCCTGTTCGTGGATGGCTCATGCTTTCGGGATGCCGCGGGATTGCATGCGGGTATGGGGATTGTTAAACTAAACACGGATGGCGAGACCTTTGAATTACTGGAGTCCCAAGGAATTGATCAGCCTTGTTCAGCCCAACTGGCAGAAATCAAAGCCTTAACTATGGCTTGCCAGATAGCTAAAGATCAACGTGTTAATATCTACACAGACTCAGCCTACGCTTATGGCGTATGTCATGTACATGCAAACATTTGGAAACAAAGGGGATTCCTGAGAGCAGATGGCACCCCTGCCACTCATGGAGAAGCGATTTCCCAACTGTTACAAGCTCTCCAATTACCGTCTGAGGTAGCCATCATTAAATGTGCAGGTCATCAAAAGAATAATAACATCATAGCTCAAGGTAACAACCTAGCAGATGACGCAGCTCGCAAAGGAGCACAAGGAGAAAATATGTTTCCCCTGCTAACCATCCAAGATTGTGCCCCACTGGTTTCACTTGACGCACTGATAGTGGCTCAAAGTAGGGCCAGTGGAGAAGAAAAACGAATGTGGGTTAAACAAGGCGCTATTGAGACACGCAGTCAGGGGCCAGCGGACAAGCTGTGGCGCAGTAGTCATGGACATTTTGTGTTACCCACCAATTTATTACGACATGCAATCATTTGGGCCCACGGACCCGATCATTGTTCGCGAGTCCAAATTATGAACAAACTAAAAGCTGTCTGGTGGTCACCATATATGGCAGCAACAGTGGACCGTTTGTTGAATGAGTGTGAGGTATGTGCACAGTACAATGTCCGGAAATCATTCACAGCCCCTTTAGCCCACATTCCGGTCCCTGATGGGCCATTCAGACATCTTATGATGGATTTCATAGACATGGGAGCTGAAAATCGAGTTAAACGAATGAGATATGTTTTGGTAGTGATATGCAGATTCAGCCGATGGATTGAGGCAGTAGCCTCTGCAAATCAAGACCATAAAACGGTAGCCAAATTCTTGTGCCGAGATGTCTTTCCAAGATTTGGCATTCCAGATACTATCTCATCTGACAACGGTAGGGCTTTTGTAGCCAAGGTTACACAAGAAACATTCAAACAATTGGGTATCAAACAGAAGTTTGGGTGTGTTTATCACCCTCAATCAAATGGGGCAGTGGAACGGGCTAATGGCATTTTAAAGAACAAACTAGCAAAAATCATAGCAGACAGCAATGGCAAACTAACCTGGCTGGATGCGTTGCCGCTTGCTTTATTGTCAATGCGCTCACAAACTAACCGACTAACCCATTTGACACCATTTGAAGCTCTTACAGGTCGGCCGATGCCTATTCCATACCTGAGAGGACCCTACGAAGGACCATCGCTGGAGCAGCTACAAGTCGAATGGCATAATTATCTGAGACAGTTAACCCAAATACACAAAACTATCTTTTTGCAGGTCAAAGGTGCTACAGAAGACAGAGAAGCAGAGATTCCACTTGAAAATCAGAGCATCCAGCCTGGTGATCTGGTTTACGTCAAGGTGTTCAAAAAGAAGTGGGACAGGCCCCGCCGAGAAGGTCCTTTCAAAGTTATTCTTGCCTCACGTACAGCAGTCAAAGTAGACGGTAAGGACACTTGGTTTCATTTAAACCACTGCTGTAGGGTTGGTGGCCCAGCGCCCCTGCGGCCTCGGCAAGCTCGTCTTGGCAGAGCCGCCGGGCCAAGGGGGGAAGCAGGAGAAGCCAGAGACCCTACAGCAGCACCGAGGGACGGCCACGCCTCCCTGCAGCCAGAAGAAGCACCGAGGGAAGGCCACGCCTCCCTGCAGCCAGGCGAACACTGGCCAAGGCGCTCACAGAGACTGATTGAACAAAGACGACGCACAGCTTCAGAGAGTAGTGGATCCCTGCCAGATAGAGCAGCGACAGACTTAGATGCAGACTCAGAAACAACTGGAGACGCAGGCCAACAGACAGACAGAAATACAGACCGACAGATAGACAGGCCACAGGAGACATCAGACTCGGACAGCAACTCAGTAGATTTACCGACAGAAGAACCGCAGGAAGTACAACCCAGACAAAGCACAGATACACCACACATCCCTAGTGACAGCTCATCTAGTGACGGCTCACTTAGTAGCACATCTAGTAGCACATCTCAACAGTCATCAGAGCAATGATTAAGGAATTATTCAAGGGATTGACAATACTACTGGTGGTCAGTATGGGAGAAAATAGACATCCAAAACATACAACGGACTGTGCCGTGGCCATGGCCGCAATAGCAGCTAAACAAGGCATTCTAAACACAGGAAAAACATATAATTTGGTATACATTAAATCAAAAGCCTACAAGAACATAGGAATATAGGGAAAGCTGGGGGATTACATATTAGGCGAAGCCATTAGCATCAAATGTGAAGAGGAGGGAACACTCAACATAGAGGTAATTTGTGATAAAAGAGGATGCAGGGAAACCAAGCAAGACGTAACTGTTACAGTACATGAAGCCACAAAATGGGTAAAAATCAAACCAAGGAAAAAGAGGACAATTAGAAGCCTAGAAACAAGCAGTCACTTAGGGAGATGGGATCCCAGTACAGACCTAGCCCACACACAATGGTTGAAGACCAATTTATTTTACCAATGGTTGAAATTTTCGGCTAGGCAGATCAGTGAAAAGCCTTGCATAGCCTGTCACCGGAAAGGTGTGATACCTCAGGCTAAACCTCTACCTGATATCAACAACTGTTATAGGAGCCCCCAACATAACCCAGACCAAGCAGAATGCTATACACAATGTGTTATGAAAATGGCAGTAGGTGATGAAAAATATGCTGCCGACAGTAAACTTTGTCCAGTGCCCCTAAGTACAGAAAGAACCGTTCCACCTATGATTAAAATAGAGAAAGGGATGATACACCCATTCTGTATAGCTAAAGGCTTAGTAGCACAATACATAAGCGATTGGCAGGTAGGGACGACCCAGCCAAAACACCACATACAGTGAATGCAAAAGCAGCAAGAATACAAACCGGCCAAAACAGCATGGAACATTACCGTCTGTCACACCCTGCCAGCAGCAGGCATACAGTGTGAACAAATAGTACTGGCCACAGGGGGGTCTGTAATTGGACTGAATCTCACCCATGCTTCATGGGTATCTACTCCAAATTTAGCTAAGGGAACGGTACCCTTAGCTGACATCTTTTGGATATGCGGACAAAAAAGGAAACTCCTGTCATCGCTGTCCCTGAATTGGAAAGGCCTTTGTGCTCCTGTGATGCTCACAGGAGCAATAACAGTAATTGAAATGCCGAATTCAATACAACCCATGCCACAGAAACTTCGTAAGAAAAGAGGAATAATGACGTTTAAAACAGACTACAACATCACAGTAAGAAACGGGATACCAGAAGGGATACCCCGACAGTTAGAAGCCATAGACAGTAGCAGAGTTAAAGCAGATGAAGATGCGGATAAATGGGGATGGGCATTGGCTCTGTTCGGGGTTACTCCAAAAATCCGTTCTAGGTTCCAGGAGGTGCAGTGGATTAATTACTTGTGGTATAATCAACAAAGATATTTGAATTGGACATTGGCAGCTGTAGGAGCCTTAACCGAACAACTGCACGCCACCTCGCTAATGACAATGCAAAATAGATTAGCTATTGAGATGATGATGGCTGATGAACAAGGAGTTTGTATTATGATCAAAGCCACCGAATGTTGCACAGCTATTCCCATGCGTACAGGGGAAGACGGAAATTTGACAGAGCTCTTAATCACACTTGAAGAGATGCAACAGGAACTGTTAAGTAACTCCATAGGAGGGAGAAATGAAACTGACGATTCTGGATACATTGTAGGGAATGGAATGAATATTGGCCCACTGTTTTCACTGTTTGGGACTCTAAGGAGAGGGTGGATATCATGGAAAGACTGGTTATACCAGATAGGTGTAATCTTGGCACTAACAGGGGTGGCGGTCTTGCTGGTAATATGTTGTGGTATTCCCTTGATAAAATTTCTGGTCAATAAATTGATTTCATCCACAGTAGGACAGCTCCCACTGTTAGCCATCCGAGCCCTGGAAGAAAGCACAAACGAAACAGACAGAGAACCAGAATATATGGAAATGGATGAAATACCAATTATCCTCCCCGACAGCCCCCAGCTCCCTAATATTGTGGCGTACACCCCAGATAGGGAGAACTGGGATGGACCATGCTGGGTGATATTGTAGATGAGGAAGAAGACATGCACGCACATTTACATTCACACACATGCACCCACAAAAATGAGGGATAGGATAGACAATATCTGAAAGAATGACATGGAGCTGTAATAATGAACGTATATGTATATTACTAGGACACAGGAGTATGGCTAAGAGACCAGACTCCCCTGATCAGGGACCTATGCCTGATCTGCCTCTATCAAGTCTGATTGGACTCTCAGAACTGTTTGGAGAAGAGGATATACAGGAGGGATGTTCGAGACATGATTGGTCGCCACAGCCGCCATCCATCCAGCAGCTAAACCAGTTGGCAACAGAAGGATCTTCATCGTTCCAGCACCTGGCGATGACGGCTTCACAGAATCTGCCTGCAGCAAGAGTCGGCCCGAGGACTCCACCATCACCTGAAGGACCCTTTGGACTCAGGAACACACCCCTTCCGCAGATGCCATGGAGACAGTCACATGTGCCAGTGGCAACGATACCCTCCAGGGGAGGCAGCCAAGGTCGGCCATATGCAGCAACTGCCCGAGTGCATCCTAGACCCAATTCACTGCTAGGACCTGTCCCCAGCTTTCCACCCCCAAGGCAGGAGAGATATTCTGATCAGCCCAGTACCTCTGGAGGAGGATCAGCAGGGGTAGACCTTAGCCGAACTCACCCACCAGGACAGAGGGGAGCTTTGTACAGGCTGCTAAATGCCCAGAGTGTCCCACCCACTTGCCTGTGCGACATCAACAATACTCCCCCCACACACGAAATGCCTTCCCCCTTGTACTTCCTGTCCCCTGGACTGCACAACCTTAATCTGGTCATGGTCACCCCACAGGACATGGCAATCTTGGTTCGAGAGCTTCGTCTTCCACAAGAGTCTGTTCCAAAAACCTTGGAGCAGCTCCTGCCCCTCACAAATCACATTCCCCATGAGCTATTTGAGGAAATCATGCCACAACTAAGTCAGACAGCTGCATACCTGTTCAGGATACACCGTGACAATGCCAACATCTCTTGTGCTCAGGAGGGCCTCCATACTCAACTGTGTGGTCTTCAGTCTAGTATGGACATGCTAGCCTGCATGATGGAGCATATGGAAAGGGAACAGCTAGGGCTGGCCACCAGCACCCTGAATGTGGGCAAGAATTCTCTGGGGGCCCTGTACAACCTGGCCAAGCAGCACAAGGAGCTGGAAAGATCCATCAGAGAACTGCACGACTGTCTGAAAGCCAGAATTCCTGATCCTTCCCCCACTACCCCTGAAAGGCCAACCTCCCCATGTTCCCCAACTTCTCCCAAAACTTCAGATGCTGAGTAAATGCTGAGGAGCGCGGACTGACGTAATGGCACTGAACACGGACTATGATCTTGGTTCTTGAGTTTGAATTGTGGACTGGTTTCAGAAATCTGAGTGTAAATAAAAACAAAGAAGGATATATGTTAGTAACGAAGGTTGGGTAAATGTCTGTCCTTACCATCATCTGCGTAACACAGATAAAGCTAAATGCATACACATAGATATCACATTGCAAAGTTATAAAAAGGGGACCCTTACACGGCGTGTTTGTAGATTTAGTAGTAAAGATGCACCATAGGGACCCCTTTTTCTTAAATTATAGCATGCCTCAAGAGACATGCATCGCCTAAATTTGGCGTCTGGCCAAAAAGGGCATTAGAAAACAAGCTGAAAAAGAAGAAAAACAAAGTGGAGAATGTTGAGAAATGGCCTATAATGAAAACCATTATATGATTGACTAAGGCAAATGACTTAAGGACGGACATGAAGGGAAACCATTTATTGTGTTTATCATTTAACTAGACATAGCTGCGCTAACCTTAGAATAGTTTCTTGATTGGTTGACTAAATAGTGGTAACGTAGGGGTTATTTGATGCATTTAAATAATAAATGTGTGACGCTTTAACAAAATAATATGTAGAACCAAGTATAATGGGTTGGAGCCTCTGGTTGAGTGAGTCAATAGATGCCAGAAGATGATTGGTTGCACTGATGTCAATGTAAAGCCTTTACTTTGCCATGATTAAGAAGTTGCTGTAACTTGTTTTATGTGGCCTTTTTAAGTGCCTTGAATTACACCAAAACACAATGTTTGAATGTCACCTTGCGTTGATATAATCCAGCTAATTGCTCACCTTGTGCCTTAGTATGTAGGTTCACCTGCACTGCAATATATTTACCGTGTGAAGTATCACTGATATTCATATCCGCACCAGAGTTATCAGTAAGTCGAGTGATGTGTTTTTCTTTTTTATTGCAATGCACAAATGAGGATGTCTTGTCAGTAAACAACCCAAGAGTATAGTTGATGTAATGGGACTCTTTCGAGTCCCAGAGGAGGGACTGTAGAAGAATTTTTAGGTCCATATTTGAACTGTGATGAACTATCAAGTGTCCTGATCCGAACTGTATGTCCTCTGGTTGAACTAGCAGGTGTTCAACCCAAAAAAAAGGGCTCTATTAGTCATTCAGTCTGTCAGGGGCTTTCCAAGGCCTTTTAGGTGCTTTCCCGCAGGCCACGTGCAGGGGCCTCAGGCCAGCTGCACGTGTGACTGAGGCCACGTGCGGGGGGGGCCAGGCCAGCTGCACCTGTGGCTGAAGGTCTTTTAAAAAAATCAGTTGTAAATCCTTCATGTTTTAATGGGAGCGTTTGTCACATTGAAATAATGGCCTAACACCTGCTTAGGGTTCACTAGAGGACGCTTCCAATAGAAAACCATGTCTTAGGAATGAAATAAATAAAAAAGTTGAAGGAGGAGCGATGCCCGCGGGTCTCCAATAAATAGACGAGCGCGGTTGTCATATTCAGTCTCTCTAGAGGACTCAGTTTGTCTAAGCTTTGTGTCGAAGGCTTAAATAAACTTAAAAACTCTGTGCATTTTATCTTGCTTAAGGCTGAATTATTCTAAAGTGTTGTGTCATTTTCTAGCATATCACTTGCAATTAGTTTGTGTTATCTAAAAGACGACATCCTGAGAAGACTAAAGACGAGCCGCGACAGAACCTACATTGTTCCTCTTCAATCAGAGGTTCCACTATCGGCCGAACCCTCCTCTGCAGCACCCTGGAGTAGACTTTACCAGGGAGGCTGAGTAGTGTGATGCTCCTGTAGTTGGCACACACTCTCTGCTCCGCTTTTTTTTTGCAATATATATATATAATTTAGAAGGACCTTGAACATGTTTCAGTATTTTCCCAATAATTGCTCAAAGGAAAGACCAATGATTTAACAGATTACAGCCACATTTATTGGCTATGCTCATAATAAAGTATATTTTATTTGTCCATTCATATTTCCTAAATACTATGACTAAAACCTACTAAAATAGTTATCTGTTGTTATTGGGTGATTTTATATACTTCAATCATTTAATTTAATAAATTTACTAAAATATGTGTTTTGGGTACTTTTATTTTGGGGGATTTCAGATAGAGTGAATTTATCCACTGGAATTGCACAAATCAAACATATTTCAGAAAACATGCTGGGTAGCTTTGCCAGTTTCTTCTTCTTTCAATCTCCACGTATGGCTATGAAATGATTTGATAATCCTGAAAGAAAACGGTGCATTTCACTTGGTGTTGAAGTGATCTGGACCTTGTGAACACTGTAGGTCCAGAACAAATATTCCAGGAGGAGCCGTGTTACTGTGAGATAATTATAACAGCAGCAAATTGGGAAAATCTTTCCACCATGTGGTTTCTTTAAAGGAAATCAGCTGCTTAACATCTTGCAGCTACTGAAAGTCAACATATTAGACCACACATCGATCTTCTTGAAGGCCATGGGGATGGTTGCCCAGCATCTAAAGGTATTTTCACACACTTAATCTGTCACACTAGAGGCATCATTTTGCTGTTAACATATAATGACCATCTGTCCTTCTGCGTCTGTTCCACAGACTGCTGACAAAGGACAAGTTTGTCTACAACATGTTTGACACAAAGTTATTTCAGCAGTACCCAAGGATCCCCTGAAAAGACCTAGTATGAAAGACATTGTTCACTCATTAGTTAGCGTCCAAATCTCACAACCATAGAGGGAAAGCACAAGGTCCTGAATGACTTGGACCTTTGCTCTCGTGTAAAAGCATCAGCATCATCAAACACCTTAGTCTGAGACTTTTTGTCTCCATAAGCTGTTCCCAGGTGTCTTTCGAGCTTAATGGCAGGAGACCCAAGACATGAAAGCCCCTACAGAGATATGTTGCTGATGGTGTTATTATTACTTTCCTATAGGGACTGCTTACCATGCACTACCTCCGACGCTAAACTGCAACACAGATGGACGTTTGATATAAATCGATATATTTGAAATAAAAAAAAAACCCACTGAGCTGGCCATCTCTCCAAATGTTCTGTTCCATGAACGTGTCGACACTAAAAACTCAGTTACTAAGTTAAATGGAACATTACTGTGCACTCTAATCAGCAACGAAGTGACAGTCGCAGATTAACTTCAATCAATCAATCAATCAATCAACTTTTTTCTTATATAGCGCCAAATCACAACAAACAGTTGCCCCAAGGCACTCCATATTGTAAGGCAAGGCCATACAATAATTATGAAAAACCCCAACGGTCAAAACGACCCCCTATGAGCAAGCACTTGGCCACAGTGGGAAGGAAAAACTCCCTTTTAACAGGAAGAAACCTCCAGCAGAACCAGGCTCAGGGAGGGGCAGTCTTCTGCTGAGACTGGTTGGGGCTGAAGGAAAGAACCAGGAAAAAGACATGCCGAGAAGGGGGGCAGAGATCAATCACTAATGATTAAATGCAGAGTGATGCATACGGAGCAAAAAGAGAAAGAAACAGTGCATCATGGGAACCCCCCCACAGTCTACGTCTAAAGCAACATAACCAAGGGATGGTCCAGGGTCACCCAATCCAGCCCTAACTATAAGACTTAGCAAAAAGGAAAGTTTTAAGCCTAATCTTAAAAGTAGAGAGGGTATCTGTCTCCCTGATCTGAATTGGGAGCTGGTTCCACAGGAGAGGAGCCTGAAAGCTGAAGGCTCTGCCTCCCATTCTACTCTTACAAACCCTAGGAACTACAAGTAAGCCCGCAGTCTGAGAGCGAAGTGCTCTAATGGGGTAATATGGTACTACGAGGTCCCTAAGATAAGATGGGACCTGATTATTCAAAACCTTATAAGTAAGAAGAAGAATTTTAAATTCTATTCTAGAATTAACAGGAAGCCAATGAAGAGAGGCCAACACGGGTGAGATATGCTCTCTCCTGCTAGTCCCCGTCAGTACTCTAGCTGCAGCATTCTGAACCAACTGAAGGCTTTTTAGGGAACTTTTAGGACAACCTGATAATAATGAATTACAATAGTCCAGCCTAGAGGAAATAAATGCATGAATTAGTTTTTCAGCATCACTCTGAGACAAGACCTTTCTAATTTTAGAGATATTGCGTAAATGCAAAAAAGCAGTCCTACATATTTGTTTAATATGCGCTTTGAATGACATAATAAGAGAGAGGTTGACAGTTGGACTGTCTGGATTTAGGGGTGGTTCCAGAGTAGCATATATAAGATGCCTGGAAGTGGGTTAGGTGTGAGACATTCCACTCAGGTTGTAGGTAGCAGACATGAAATGGGCATGGTAACGTGCACCACGCACAACTGTCCTCATCCTAACTTGGATGGCCAAAACCTGTCTCACTCCCACTCTTGTTACTTGCTACTACAGTGTCCCAAAACACGAGCGACTCCAAAATGCTGTGGTACTACCAGCTTCTGGCACCAACCAACACTTGTGCCTCATCTGAGAAAACCCAAAAACAAACGTGGCAGGCTGGCTCGCCAGGTGTCTGTGCATGACCCTGCCTTAACTTGCCTAAACCCTGCCTACTGCAACACATAAACACCCAACTTAAGCTGCTCACACATACACACATAACATCTATAATACTCGTACAAATGTGTGTTTGGACACATTTTCATGTATCTTTGAAGACACATCAATGAACCTCGAAGTAAAACAAATACCTGCAAGTTATGAGACCAGTGTGTTTTGGAATCCGTGATACATTTTTACGTTAAAACTGAACTCTTAATGCAAAGTTTTCTTCCAAAGCAAAATTAAAATGCATGAACAGTCTGAATATGAGCAGCCAACAGACCTCCACATGTGAGCGAGAGCTGAACAGAAGGATTCTCTACGGGCCAAGGTGAAGGCTCTTGTGCAATATTTGCTTTTTTAAAAAGACTTGGTTTTGTGGTCTCCCTGGTCCCGTACCAGACCTGATGGGAGACTTAAAGAGGAAAGTGGGAATAAGAAAGAGAAATACGATGGGATACTGTGAGTGGGGGGTGGTTAGATCAGAGTGAGGGAGAGAAGGGACACGGAGGATTGTGGAAGAAATGAGAAGGGGTGAGCATAAACAGTTTAAGACAAGCTGAGGGGGGCGGAGGGGGAGAGACGGGGGAGCAGAGTGTGAGTGTCTTTGTGGTAGCAGGCAACAGATGTCAATGCAGGGGGTAAAGCTTTGTCCAAAGTGAACAGCCCCCCAGGAGCACTAGTTACTAACAGACCTAGAGGGGAGACGCTGGGTGGTGGAGTGGAGGAGGAGGCGAGGCTGGTGGGGGTGTAAAGGGAAAACAGTGAAGGAGCTCGTAGCCAATGAGGCCGAAAGGAAGAAGAGAAGCGATGAGAAAAACGGGCAGCAAATGAGAGAGGTGAAGTGGAAATTACAAAAGGAAACATGCGAGAGAGGAGGTGAAAAGACAGCGAATAGGAGCAGGGGAAGAAAGGAGACGTTATAACAGAAGATCACAGGAAAGGATGTGGCCTCAAACCTGGGTCAAGGGTCAAAGTGTTAATCCAAAGGTCCTTGCAGACAGACGCACCTATTATGGGGCATGAAGGTTCTCACAAGTCACCAGAGGGAATTTATTTTTATGGATTTATTTATTTTTTTTATGTATGAGTTCAAGTGATTTTTGGATTGTTGATGTGTTGATCAAAGCAACCTCATCTCTCACAAGTTTAGGACCAGAAGACATCTGAATCCAGTGATGTGCTTCACATCCGTACACACACATAACCAAATGTGAAATATGAACGACCTGGTTGGGAAAATCCTTGGATCTGCAGGCCGCCTGTCTGCAGCTCTGAGATGATGACCTCAGATGAAGTTGCATTCTGTGCAGCTGTGGTTCAGGTGATGCAGAAGGGCATCTGTTAATCACAGGGTCGCAGATTTGATCCCTGTCCCCTTCTGCCCGGTTGAACATATTAGTGCACAAAATCCATCTTTGTGCGGATTATGGTGCATAAACTGAATCACAAACTCATTTAAGACTTTTAATTTAAGGAAAATTTCACTTCCTCTTAAGGAAGCTCAGGTCCTTTGATGTCTGTGGGGAGATGCTGCAGATGTTCTATCACTTGCTGGCGGTAAGCGTCCTGTCCTACGCTGCTGTCTGCTGGGGAGGCAGCATCACAGACAGAGATGTCAAGCGGCTGGACAAGTTGGTCAGGAAGGCTGGATCGATGCTGGGAAGGAGCCTCATTTCATTTCATTTAATTTATTTATACAGGAAAAGGTTAAAAAACACAATTGCACATTACCCCAGGCCTGACTCAGTAACACTGTTTTACAGCAGGTTCCTGTTTTACACACAAACCTACACACAAACAAACATTTCACTCAATCATTTGGACAATAGACCTAACATGTACAGCACACATTCATAAAGTGATTAGTCAAGTAAGAGAGGTAGGTCAGTGGTTACACGAGTAACTATTCATTAAATCGTCTCTGTAAGTTTTTTTAAATAGTATCTCTGAGCTGATAGATCTAGTGCCCAGAGGGATATCATTCCACACCTTAGTGTAGATGTAGAAGAATGATCTTTGTCCATAAGTGTTTTTAAAAGAACTTGGACTTGGAGAACTTGGAGCTGTTCCGCCAATGTTGATCTGGTGCTCCTTTGAGAGTTTGTAGTCGGTACTAGAGCCAACAGAGCTGGTGGCAGGTTGATGTTTTTTAACTGAAAATAGAATCTAATAGCCATACTGCTTATATAGTTGTTGAAAGTCAGAGCATTTGATCTGGACAGGGCTATACAATGGTGGGTCCAGCCTGGAAGTTGACAGCGTATTTTGAAAGCTCTGTTGTACAGTCGAGCCACAGGATCAAGAACATCATTTGTGGTGAGAGACCATATAGGCAGACAGTAGGAGAGAGAGGAGAGGATTACGGCATGGAGGTACGTGTGAGAAACAGTGGTTGTCAAATATGGTCTGATTTTATTGTAGACATACAGTTTTTGTTGCAGTTTCTTGGTCAAAGAGTTGACATGTTCTTTATAATTAAGATGTGAATCCAAGAGTACACCAAGATATTTATAGATTGTTGTTATGTGCAGTTTGTAATCAGAGAACATGATTGTGTTGCACATTTGAAGTTGTTTCCTGGGGGAATGAAAATACATACATTCAGTCTTTTTCATGTTAATAGTAAGATGATGATCCGTTAGCCAATTTTGGAGTGTTGTGAGATCAGATGACAATTTAGTATTTACAAGATTGGGGTTTGAATCGGAGTAAAAGAATACAGTGTCATCTGTGTTGTGTGGGCTGCCAGAAGAGGAGGTACTGCTGGCCCACCACCAGAAGGCGCCCTGCCTGAAGTGCGGGCTTCAGGCACGAGAGGGCGCTGCCGCCTCAGGAACAAGCCGTGGTGACAGCTGTCACCCATCATCCGTGACAGCTGTCACTAATCATCACATCTGGTATAAAAGCAGGAAGACACCTCCACCAAACTGCCAAGATATCATCTTCATCTGGAGGTAATACTCTCAGCCTTTTTGTGAGATTTATAAATCTGTTATTGTGAGTGTTTGCAGGAGAACCGGTCGTTTTTGCGGAGGCTGTGCAAGACGGTGCTCCTTTTCATCTGAGACCGCTGCAACGTGCTGAGTGAGAGGTGGAGGTGGCATTCCCACCATTGTTACTGGGTGTTCACACACCCACCCTTTGACTGTCTTTTGCTTTCTGCCAGCAGTACCAGATCCGACACGCCGGGAAGGTGGCCACCTGGGGACTCCGGGACTTGGCGGCTCCAGTATTCCTCGGGTTCAGGTGGCGGTGGAAATCGTGTGGTTCCGGTTCGTTTCCAGACGGGCGTCTCCTATCGTCGAGCCTGCCCACACGACACCTTTATTGATTGACTGTTGCATATTCTGAATCTGCTGTGTTTGGTTGTGACATTCACAACAGTAAAGTGTTATAATTTGACTCCTTCCATTGTCCGTTCATTTACGCCCCCTGTTGTGGGTCCGTGTCACTACACTTTCCCAACAGGATATCTCGGCCAGCGTCATGGACTCCGAGGGGCGTCACCAGGCTGTTGAACAACCAATGGGAGAGCAGGGAGCGCAGGCATCTGCAGGAGGCGTGATTGGTGAGCTACAGCATATTCTCACCGCCTTTACGGCTCGAATGGATCAAATAGCCGAGCAAAACATCCTCCTGAACCGCAGGGTGGAGGCTCTCTCCGCGCAAGTGGCGGCGAGCGCTCAGGGCGCTGCTGCAGCTCCTCCTCCTGTTGATCCTGTGCTAGATATTAATGTTCCAGTGGTGGTTCAACAACCCCTCCTACAATCCCCTGAAGCATACATAAGCCCTCCTGAGCCGTACGGAGGTTGTGTGGAGACGTGCGCGGACTTTCTTATGCAGTGTTCGCTCGTCTTCGCACAACGTCCGGTCATGTACGCGTCAGACGCAAGCAGAATAGCTTATGTGATCACTCTGCTTCGGGGAGAGGCACAAGCTTGGGCTACGGCGCTTTGGGAGCAAAATTCACGGCTCCTTCACACATACACTGGGTTTGTGAGGGAGTTCAGAACTGTGTTTGATCACCCTAACAGGGGAGAGACCGCTTCAACCGTGCTGCTGTCGATGAGACAGGGACGCCGGAGCGCAGCCGCTTATGCAGTCGACTTCCACATCGCGGCTGCGAGGTCCGGCTGGAATAACGCTGCGCTCCGCGCCGCCTTTGTAAACGGACTGTCGTCAGTCCTAAAGGAGCACCTAGTGGCCAAGGATGAACCGCGGGAATTAGATGGGCTTATTGATCTCGTTATACGGTTAGACAATCGGTTGGAGGAACGCCGTCGGGAACGAGACGAAGGACGTGGCCGGGCGCGCGCCGTCCCTCTTCCTTCCGGGTCCGAGAAAGGTCCGCCCTTCCCACGCTCCCTGGCCTCTACGTCCCGTGGGGCGACAGCTCCCCCTGCTGACGAAGCTATGGACACGAGCAGGGCCACATTTAGACCACCTAATAGACAGAGGAGGTTTCCACGCGGGGCGTGTTTTGTTTGTGGCTCAATGGAGCATCAATTGAGCGATTGCCCCGAACGGTTAAACACCAACGCCCGCCCCTAGAGACTGGGCTTAGGGTGGGCCAAAAAATTCACGTGGGACACACACATATTGACGCACGACTCCCAGTTACAATCCTTAGTGGGGATTTAACCCTTCAGGCCCCAGCACTGGTAGACACAGGGTCAGAAGGGAATCTGTTAGACAGCAGATGGGCCAGGGAGGTAGGGCTCCCTCTGGTGGCGCTACCTACACCATTGCAGGTGCAAGCACTAGATGGTACCCTACTCCCTTTAATCACACACAAGACACCACCAGTAACTCTGGTAGTGTCAGGGAATCATAGGGAGGAGATTGAGTTTTTTGTGACTCCTTCTACCTCCCGTGTGATTCTGGGGTTCCCCTGGATGATGAAACACAATCCCCGGATTGATTGGCCATCCGGGGTGGTGGTACAGTGGAGCGAAACCTGCCATCGGATGTGTTTGGGATCCTCGGTTCCTCCCGGTTCCCAGGCTAAGGAGCAGGTCCAAGTTCCCCCCAATCTGTCGGCGGTGCCGGTTGAGTACCACAATCTTGCTGACGTTTTTTAGCAAGGATTGGGCACTCACTCTTCCCCCGCACCGTCCATATGATTGTGCCATCGATTTGTTGCCAGGCGTGGAGTTCCCGTCCAGCAGGCTGTACAACCTCTCCCGACCTGAGCGCGAATCGATGGAAACCTACATCCGGGACTCTTTAGCTGCCGGGCTGATCTGTAACTCCACCTCTCCGATGGGAGCAGGTTTCTTTTTTGTGGGAAAAAAGATGGCGGTGTTCGTCCATGCATTGATTATCGGGGGCTGAACGAGATCACGGTTCGCAACCGATACCCGTTGCCTTTGTTGGATTCAGTGTTCACCCCCCTGCATGGAGCCAAAATCTTCACAAAGTTGGATCTTAGGAACGCATACCACCTAGTTCGGATCCGGAAGGGAGACGAATGGAAGACGGCATTTAACACCCCGTTAGGTCATTTTGAGTACCTGGTCATGCCGTTCGGCCTCACTAACGCCCCCGCGACGTTCCAAGCTTTGGTTAATGACGTCTTGCGGGACTTCCTGCACCGATTCGTCTTCGTATATCTGGATGATATACTCATCTTTTTTCCGGACCCTGAGACCCATGTACGGCATGTACGTCAGGTCCTGCAGCGGTTGTTGGAGAACCGTTTGTTTGTGAAGGGCGAGAAGTGTGAGTTTCACCGCACTTCTTTGTCCTTCCTGGGGTTTATCATCTCCTCCAACTCCGTCGCCCCGGATCCGGCCAAGGTCGCAGCGGTGAGAGACTGGCCCCAACCTACAAGCCGTAGGACGCTGCAACAGTTCCTCGGCTTCGCAAATTTCTACAGGAGGTTCATTAAGGGGTATAGTCAGGTAGTTAGCCCCCTGACGGCCCTGACCTCACCAAAAGTTCCCTTCACCTGGTCGGATCGGTGCGAAGCCGCGTTTAGGGAGTTGAAACGCCAGTTCTCGACTGCACCGGTCTTGGTGCAGCCCGATCCTGGTCGCCAGTTTGTGGTTGAAGTGGACGCCTCTGACTCAGGGATAGGAGCCGTGCTATCCCAGAGCGGAGAAACCGATAAGGTTCTTCACCCGTGTGCCTATTTTTCCCGCAGGTTGACCCCAGCAGAGCGGAACTATGACGTGGGCAATCGAGAGCTCCTTGCGGTGAAAGAGGCCCTTGAGGAGTGGAGACACCTGCTGGAGGGAGCGTCAGTGCCTTTCACGGTTTTCACTGACCACCGGAACCTGGAGTATATCAGGACAGCCAAGCGACTGAACCCCAGGCAAGCCCGCTGGTCACTGTTTTTCGGCCGTTTTGACTTCCAAATCACCTACCACCCCGGGACCAAAAACCAAAGATCGGATGCCCTGTCTTGGGTGCATGAACAGGAAGTCAAGACCGAGCTGTCGGATCCACCGGAACCCATTCTCCCGGAGTCCACTATCGTGGCTGCTCTGACCTGGGACGTGGAGAAGACCGTCCGGGAGGCCCTGGCACGGAACCCGGATCCCGGAACAGGGCCGAAGAACAGACTATACGTCCCACCAGAAGCCAGAGCTGCCGTTCTGGACTTCTGTCACGGGTCCAAGCTCTCCTGCCACCCAGGGGTGCGTAGGACCATGGCAGTAGTCCGGCAGCGCTTCTGGTGGGCATCCCTGGAGACTGATGTCCGGGCTTACATCCAGGCCTGCACCACCTGCGCCAGGGGCAAGGCTGACCACCAGAAGGCACAGGGACTTCTACAGCCACTTCCTGTGCCTCACCGCCCCTGGTCCCACATCGGTCTGGATTTTGTCATGGGCCTCCCGCCGTCCCGGGGACACACCACCATACTCACGATAGCGGACCGTTTCTCCAAGGCGGCCCACTTCGTGGCCCTCCCGAAGCTCCCGTCGGCCCAGGAGACGGCGGATCTCCTCGTCCACCATGTTGTCCGGCTGCATGGGATACCAACAGACATCGTTTCGGATCGCGGTCCCCAGTTCTCCTCGCAGGTGTGGAGAAGTTTCTGCCGGGAACTGGGGGCCACTGTAAGCCTCTCGTCTGGGTATCACCCGCAGACTAACGGACAGGTCGAACGGGCCAAACAGGAGTTGGAGCAGGCCCTCAGGTGCACGACCTCCGCACACCCGACGGCTTGGAGTGAACATCTGGCCGGGATCGAGTACGCTCATAACAGCCAGGTGTCCTCTGCCACCGGCCTCTCCCCGTTCGAGGTGTGTCTGGGGTACCAGCCCCCTTTGTTTCCTTTGGTGGAGGGAGAGGTCGGTGTGCCCTCGGTCCAGGCCCACCTGTGGAGATGCCGTCGGGTGTGGCGCACCGCCCGTTCGGCCTTGTTGAGGGCCCGGACGAGGGCTAAAGCCCATGCAGACCGTCGACGGTCCCCGGCCCCCACTTACCAGCCCGGGCAGGAGGTGTGGCTTTCCACCAAGTACATTCCACTCCAGGTCGAGTCCCCCAAGTTGAAAGACCGATTCATTGGACCCTTCCCCGTCCTCAAGGTCCTCAGTCCTACCGCAGTGAGGCTCCAACTCCCGGCCTCACTGCGGATCCATCCGGTCTTTCATGTCTCCAGGATAAAACCGCATCACACCTCGCCCCTCTGTGCACCCGGTCCAGCGCCGCCTCCTGCCCGTATTATCGACGGGGAGCCGGGTTGGACAGTTCGCCGGCTCTTGGGCGTCCGTCGAATGGGCCGGGGTTTCCAGTATTTGGTGGACTGGGAGGGGTATGGACCCGAAGAACGCTCCTGGGTGAAGAGGAGCTTCATCCTGGACCCGGCCCTCCTGGCCGATTTCTATCGTCGCCACCCGGACAAGCCTGGTCGGGCGCCAGGTGGTGCCCGTTGAGGGGGGGGGTCCTGTTGTGTGGGCCGCTGAAGAGGAGGTACTGCTGGCCCACCACCAGAAGGCGCCTTGCCTGAAGTGCGGGCTTCAGGCACGAGAGGGCGCTGCCGCCTCAGGAACAAGCCGTGGTGACAGCTGTCACCCATCATCCGTGACAGCTGTCACTAATCATCACATCTGGTATAAAAGCAGGAAGACACCTCCACCAAACTGCCGAGATATCATCTTCATCTGGAGGTAATACTCTCAGCCTTTTTGTGAGATTTATAAATCTGTTATTGTGAGTGTTTGCAGGAGAACTGGTCGTTTTTGCGGAGGCTGTGCAAGATGGCGCTCCTTTTCATCTGAGACCGCTGCAACGTGTTGAGTGAGAGGTGGAGGTGGCATTCCCACCATTGTTACTGGGTGTTCACACACCCACCCTTTGACTGTCTTTTGCTTTCTGCCAGCAGTACCAGATCCGACACGCCGGGAAGGTGGCCACCTGGGGACTCCGGGACTTGGCGGCTCCAGTATTCCTCGGGTTCAGGTGGCGGTGGAAATCGTGTGGTTCCGGTTCGTTTCCAGACGGGAGTCTCCTATCGTCGAGCCTGCCCACACGACACCTTTATTGATTGACTGTTGCACATTCTGAATCTGCTGTGTTTGGTTGTGACATTCACAACAGTAAAGTGTTATAATTTGACTCCTTCCATTGTCCGTTCATTTACGCCCCCTGTTGTGGGTCCGTGTCACTACACTTTCCCAACAATCTGCATACAATAAAACATTAGAACAGTTGCATGTAAGTGGAAGTTCATTAATATAGAGAAGAAGCAGTAATGGACCAAGAGTACTCCCTTGTGGCACTCCGATATTGTACAACCCCTGGCAAAAATTATGGAATCACCGGCCTCTGAGATGTTCATTCAGTTGTTTAATTTTGTAGGAAAAAAGCAGATCACAGACATGACACAAAACTAAAGTCATTTCAAATGGCAACTTTCTGGCTTTAAGAAACACTATAAGAAATCAAGAGAAAAAATTGTGGCAGTCAGTAACGTTACTTTTTTAGACCAAGCAGAAGGAAAAAAATATGGACTCACTCAATTCTGAGGAATAAATTATGGAATCACCCTGTAAATTTTCATCCCCAAAACTAACACCTGCATCAAATCAGATCTGCTCATTAGTCTGCATCTAAAAAGGAGTGATCACACCTTGGAGAGCTGTTGCACCAAGTGGACTGACATGAATCATGGCTCCAACACGAGAGATGTCAATTGAAACAAAGGAGAGGATTATGAAAACTCTTAAAAGAGGGTAAATCATCACGCAATGTTGCAAAAGATGTTGGTTGTTCACAGTCAGCTGTGTCTAAACTCTGGACCAAATACAAACAACATGGGAAGGTTGTTAAAGGCAAACATACTGGTAGACCAAGGAAGACATCAAAGCGTCAAGACAGAAAACTTAAAGCAATATGTCTCAAAAATCGAAAATGCACAACAAAACAAATGAGGAACGAATGGGAGGAAACTGGAGTCAACGTCTGTGACCGAACTGTAAGAAACCGCCTAAAGGAAATGGGATTTACATACAGAAAAGCTAAATGAAAGCCATCATTAACACCTAAACAGAAAAAAACAAGGTTACAATGGGCTAAGGAAAAGCAATCGTGGACATTATTCACTTTGCGTGTTTTTAGGAATCCTCTAGCTTAGCGCAGCTACTAGCTCTTAGCCGATTTAGCATGGCGGCTTCTCCTGTCTCTCCCGCACTTTTCTGCTCTGGGTGTGAAATGTTTAGTTATTCCTCGGCCTCCTTTAGCAGTAACGGTACTTGTAATAAGTGTAGCTTATTCATAGCTTTGGAGGCCAGGCTGGGCGAATTGGAGACTCGGCTCTGCACCGTGGAAAATTCTACAGCTAGCCAGGCCCCTGTAGTCGGTGTGGACCAACGTAGCTTAGCCGCCGTTAGTTCCCCTCTGGCAGATCCCGAGCAGCCGGGAAAGCAGGCCGACTGGGTGACTGTGAGGAGGAAGCGTAGCCCTAAACAGAAGCCCCGTGTACACCGCCAACCCATTCACATTTCTAACCGTTTTTCCCCACTCGACGACACACCCGCCGAGGATCAAACTCTGGTTATTGGCGACTCTGTTTTGAGAAATGTGAAGTTAGTGACACCAGCAACCATAGTCAATTGTCTTCCGGGGGCCAGAGCAGGCGACATTGAAGGAAATTTGAAACTGCTGGCTAAGGCTAAGCATAAATTTGGTAAGATTGTAATTCACGTCGGCAGTAATGACACCCGGTTACGCCAATTGGAGGTCACTAAAATTAACATTGAATCGGTGTGTAACTTTGCAAAAACAATGTCGGACTCTGTAGTTTTCTCTGGGCCCCTCCCCAATCGGACCGGGAGTGACATGTTTAGCCGCATGTTCTCCTTGAATTGCTGGCTGTCTGAGTGGTGTCCAAAAAATGAGGTGGGCTTCATAGATAATTGGCAAAGCTTCTGGGGAAAACCTGGTCTTGTTAGGAGAGACGGCATCCTTCCCACTTTGGATGGAGCAGCTCTCATTTCTAGAAATCTGGCCAATTTTCTTAAATCCTCCAAACCGTGACTATCCAGGGTTGGGACCAGGAAGCAGAGTTGTAGTCTTACACACCTCTCTGCAGCTTCTCTCCCCCTGCCATCCCCTCATTACCCCATCCCCGTAGAGACGGTGTCTGCTCCCAGACCACCAATAACCAGCAAAAATTTATTTAAGCATAAAAATTCAAAAAGAAAAAATAATATGGCACCTTCAACTGCACCACAGACTAAAACAGTTAAATGTGGTCTATTAAACATTAGGTCTCTCTCTTCTAAGTCCCTGTTGGTAAATGATATAATAATTGATCAACATATTGATTTATTCTGCCTTACAGAAACCTGGTTACAGCAGGATGAATATGTTAGTTTAAATGAGTCAACACCCCCGAGTCACACTAACTGTCAGAATGCTCGTAGCACGGGCCGAGGCGGAGGATTAGCAGCAATCTTCCATTCCAGCTTATTAATTAATCAAAAACCCAGACAGATCTTTAATTCATTTGAAAGCTTGACTCTTAGTCTTGTCCATCCAAATTGGAAGTCCCAAAAACCAGTTTTATTTGTTATTATCTATCGTCCACCTGGTCGTTACTGTGAGTTTCTCTGTGAATTTTCAGACCTTTTGTCTGACTTAGTGCTTAGCTCAGATAAGATAATTATAGTGGGCGATTTTAACATCCACACAGATGCTGAGAATGACAGCCTCAACACTGCATTTAATCTATTATTAGACTCTATTGGCTTTGCTCAAAATGTAAATGAGTCCACCCACCACTTTAATCATATCTTAGATCTTGTTCTGACTTATGGTATGGAAATAGAAGACTTAACAGTATTCCCTGAAAACTCCCTTCTGTCTGATCATTTCTTAATAACATTTACATTTACTCTGATGGACTACCCAACAGTGGGGAATAAGTTTCATTACACTAGAAGTCTTTCAGAAAGCGCTGTAACTAGGTTTAAGGATATGATTCCTTCTTTATGTTCTCTAATGCCATATACCAACACAGTGCAGAGTAGCTACCTAAACTCTGTAAGTGAGATAGAGTATCTCGTCAATAGTTTTACATCCTCATTGAAGACAACTTGGATGCTGTAGCTCCTCTGAAAAAGAGAGCTTTAAATCAGAAGTGCCTGACTCCGTGGTATAACTCACAAACTCGTAGCTTAAAGCAGATAACCCGTAAGTTGGAGAGGAAATGGCGTCTCACTAATTTAGAAGATCTTCACTTAGCCTGGAAAAAGAGTCTGTTGCTCTATAAAAAAGCCCTCCGTAAAGCTAGGACATCTTTCTACTCATCACTAATTGAAGAAAATAAGAACAACCCCAGGTTTCTTTTCAGCACTGTAGCCAGGCTGACAAAGAGTCAGAGCTCTATTGAGCTGAGTATTCCATTAACTTTAACTAGTAATGACTTCATGACTTTCTTTGCTAACAAATTTTAACTATTAGAGAAAAAATTAGTCATAACCATCCCAAAGACGTATCGTTATCTTTGGCTGCTTTCAGTGATGCCGGTATTTGGTTAGACTCTTTCTCTCCGATTGTTCTGTCTGAGTTATTTTCATTAGTTACTTCATCCAAACCATCACATGTCTATTAGACCCCATTCCTACCAGGCTGCTCAGGAAGCCCTACCATTATTTAATGCTTCGATCTTAAATATGATCAATCTATCTTTGTTAGTTGGCTATGTACCACAGGCTTTTAAGGTGGCAGTAATTAAACCATTACTTAAAAAGCCATCACTTGACCCAGCTATCTTAGCTAATTATAGGCCAATCTCCAACCTTCCTTTTCTCTCCAAAATTCTTGAAAGGGTAGTTGTAAAACAGCTAACTGATCATCTGCAGAGGAATGGTCTATTTGAAGAGTTTCAGTCAGGTTTTAGAATTCATCATAGTACAGAAACAGCATTAGTGAAGGTTACAAATGATCTTCTTATGGCCTCGGACAGTGGACTCATCTCTGTGCTTGTTCTGTTAGACCTCAGTGCTGCTTTTGATACTGTTGACCATAAAATTTTATTACAGAGATTAGAGCATGCCATAGGTATTAAAAGCACTGCGCTGCGGTGGTTTGAATCATATTTGTCTAATAGATTACAATTTGTTCATGTAAATGGGGAATCGTCTTCACAGACTAAAGTTAATTATGGAGTTCCACAAGGTTCTGTGCTAGGACCAATTTTATTCACTTTATACATGCTTCCCTTAGGCAGTATTATTAGACGGTATTGCTTAAATTTTCATTGTTACGCAGATGATACCCAGCTTTATCTATCCATGAAGCCAGAGGACACACACCAATTAGCTAAACTGCAGGATTGTCTTACAGACATAAAGACATGGATGACCTCTAATTTCCTGCTTTTAAACTCAGATAAAACTGAAGTTATTGTACTTGGCCCCACAAATCTTAGAAACATGGTGTCTAACCAGATCCTTACTCTGGATGGCATTACCCTGACCTCTAGTAATACTGTGAGAAATCTGGAGTCATTTTTGATCAGGATATGTCATTCAAAGCGCATATTAAACAAATATGTAGGACTGCTTTTTTGCATTTACGCAATATCTCTAAAATTAGAAAGGTCTTGTCTCAGAGTGATGCTGAAAAACTAATTCATGCATTTATTTCCTCTAGGCTGGACTATTGTAATTCATTATTATCAGGTTGTCCTAAAAGTTCCCTAAAAAGCCTTCAGTTAATTCAAAATGCTGCAGCTAGAGTATTAACGGGGACTAGAAGGAAAGAGCATATCTCACCCATATTGGCCTCTCTTCATTGGCTTCCTGTTAATTCTAGAATAGAATTTAAAATTCTCCTTCTTACTTATAAGGTTTTGAATAATCAGGTCCCATCTTATCTTAGGGACCTCGTAGTACCATATCACCCCAATAGAGCGCTTCGCTCTCAGACTGCAGGCTTACTTGTAGTTCCTAGGGTTTGTAAGAGTAGAATGGGAGGCAGAGCCTTCAGCTTTCAGGCTCCTCTCCTGTGGAACCAGCTCCCAATTCAGATCAGGGAGACAGACACCCGCTCTACTTTTAAGATTAGGCTTAAAACTTTCCTTTTTGCTAAAGCTTATAGTTAGGGCTGGATCAGGTGACCCTGAACCATCCCTTAGTTATGCTGCTATAGACGTAGACTGCTGGGGGGTTCCCATGATGCACTGTTTCTTTCTCTTTTTGCTCTGTATGCACCACTCTGCATTTAATCATTAGTGATCGATCTCTGCTCCCCTCCACAGCATGTCTTTTTCCTGGTTCTCTCCCTCAGCCCCAACCAGTCCCAGCAGAAGACTGCAACTCCCTGAGCCTGGTTCTGCTGGAGGTTTCTTCCTGTTAAAAGGGAGTTTTTCCTTCCCACTGTAGCCAAGTGCTTGCTCACAGGGGGTCGTTTTGACCGTTGGGGTTTTACATAATTATTGTATGGCCTTGCCTTACAATATAAAGCGCCTTGGGGCAACTGTTTGTTGTGATTTGGCGCTATATAAAAAAAAAATTGATTGATTGATTGATTGACTGTGTTGTGTGGGCCGCTGAAGAGGAGGTACTGCTGGCCCACCACCACCAGAGGGCACCCTGCCTGGAGTGCGGGCTCCAGGCACCAGAGGGCGCTGCCGCCTCACAGGAGCAGCCGGGGTGACAGCTGACACTCATCACCTATGACAGCTGTCACCACTCATCTGCTCTGCATCGGTATATCAGCAAGACGTCATCTCCACCTCTTTACCGAGATATCGTTCTACCGAGGAGGTAACGAACTCAGCCGTTGTGTTGTCTTTCAGACAGTGACTTTGTTGCTTGTGTTTTGACAGTGGTTGGTGAGTACTTGCAGCTGGAGACTGTACTGAACCCTTTTTTTGGATAAGTACTCACATTTTCCTGACAAGAGGTGGAGGTGGTTTTTTTCACCATCCGTGTTGCTGGGTGCAAATGCACCCACATCTAACTGTTTTTATTCCTCGCCAGCAGTACCAGATCCGACAAGCGGAGGCAGTGGCCACCTGGGAGTTCGGGACTTGGCGGCTCCAGTATCCCCGGGGTTCGGTGGCGGAGGAAATCGTGTGGTTCCGGTTCTGCTTTGGACAGACGTCTTCTATCTTCGAGCCTGCCCACATGACATCTTTGTGAATTGACTTTATTATTTTCTATTGTGATCTGTCGTGCTTGTTGTGCTTATTTCACAACAGTAAAAGTGCTATTTGACTTCCTCCATTGTCCGTTCATTTGCGCCCCCTGTTGTGGGTCCGTGTTCCAACACTTTCACAACAGGATATCTCGGCACGTCATGGATCCCGAGGGGCGTCAACCGCTGTTGAATGGCCAATGGAAGAACAGGGCGCGCAGACGTCCCCAGGAGGAATGATCGGAGAGTTGCAGCGAATCCTCACCGCTTTCACAGCTCGGTTGGATCTAATGACCGAGCAGAACGTCCTCCTTAACCGCAGGGTGGAGGCTCTCGCCATGCAGGTGGAAGCGCGCCCTCAGGGCGCTGCTGCGGCTCCCCCTCCTGTCGATCCTGTGCGCAACTGTGACGTTCCACAGGTCGTTCAACGACCCCTCCCACCTTCCCCTGAAGCATACATAAGCCCTCCGGAGCCGTACGGGGGTTGTGTGGAGACATGCGCGGACTTTCTTATGCAATGTTCGCTCGTCTTCGCACAACGTCCCGTCATGTACGCGACTGATGCTAGTAAGGTAGCTTATGTGATTGATCTGCTTCGCGGTAAGGCACGCGCTTGGGCTACAGCGCTCTGGGAGCAAAATTCACGGCTCTTTCTGATGTATGATGGGTTTGTGAGGGGATTCAGAACAGTGTTCGATCACCCAAATAGAGGAGAAATCACTTCAACCGTGCTGCTGTCAATGAGACAGGGGCGCCGGAGCGCAGCTGCCTATGCAGTCGACTTCCGCATCGCGGCTGCGAGGTCCGGCTGGAATAGCACTGCCCTCCGTGCCGCCGTCGTAAACGGACTATCGTTGGTCCTGAAGGAGCACCTGGTGGCTAAGGACGAACCGCGAGATTTGGACGGGCTTATTGATCTCGTTATACGATTAGACAATCGGTTAGAGGAACGCCGTCGGGAGCGAGGCGAAGGACGTGACCGGATACGCGCCGCCCCTCTCCCTTCCGGGTTCGAAAAGGGGCCGCCCTCCCCACGCTCCACAGCCGCAGCGCTTTGTGGGGCAACAGCTCCCCCTGTTGACGTTGTTAGGGAAACGCACAGGGCCAAAATGGGAAGGCTGATCTGTGGAGAGTGTTTTCTCTGCAGCTCAACAGAGCACACACACAGAGACTGCCCCAAACGGCCAAAACGTCAACCACTCGCCCTAGAGACTGGGCTAAGGGGGGGTCAAGACATTCAAGTGAGACACACACAAATTGCCACACGACTCCCAGTCACAATCCTGAGCGGGGGATTTAACCCTTCAAGCCCGAGCACTGGTGGACACAGGGTCAGAAGGGAATCTGCTACACAGCAGATGGGCAAAGGAGGTAGGGCTCCCTCTGGTTGTCTTTCAGACAGTGACTTTGTTGCTTGTGTTTTGACAGTGGTTGGTGAGTACTTGCAGCTGGAGACTGTACTGAACCCTTTTTTTGGATAAGTACTCACATTTTCCTGACAAGAGGTGGAGGTGGTTTTTTTCACCATCCGTGTTGCTGGGTGCAAACGCACCCACATCTAACTGTTTTTGTTCCTCGCCAGCAGTACCAGATCCGACAAGCGGAGGCAGTGGCCACCTGGGAGTTCGGGACTTGGCGGCTCCAGTATCCCCGGGGTTCGGTGGCGGAGGAAATCGTGTGGTTTCGGTTCTGCTTTGGACAGACGTCTTCTATCTTCGAGCCTGCCCACATGACACCTTTGTGAATTGACTTTATTATTTTCTATTGTGATCTGTCGTGCTTGTTGTGCTTATTTCACAACAGTAAAAGTGCTATTTGACTTCCTCCATTGTCCGTTCATTTGCGCCCCCTGTTGTGGGTCCGTGTTCCAACACTTTCACAACAGACTGTGGATGACTGGATGAAAGTCATATTCAGTGATGAATCTCGAATCTGCATTGGGCAAGGTGATGATGCTGGAACTTTTGTTTGGTGCCGTTCCAATGAGATTTATAAAGATGACTGCCTGAAGAAAACATGTAAATTTCCACAGTCATTGATGATATGGGGCTGCATGTCAGGTAAAGGCACTGGGGAGATGGCTGTCATTACATCATCAATAAATGCACAAGTTTATGTTGATATTTTGGACACTTTTCTTATCCCATCAATTGAAAGGATGTTTGGGGATGATGAAATCATTTTTCAAGATGATAATGCATCTTGCCATAGAGCAAAAACTGTGAAAACATTCCTTGCAAAAAGACACATAGGGTCAATGTCATGGCCTGCAAATAGTCCGGATCTTAATCCAATTGAAAACCTTTGGTGGAAGTTGAAGAAAATGGTCCATGACAAGGCTCCAACCTGCAAAGCTGATCTGGCAACAGCAATCAGAGAAAGTTAGAGCCAGATTGATGAAGAGTACTGTTTGTCACTCATTAAGTCCATGCCTCAGAGACTGCAAGCTGTTATAAAAGTCAGAGGTGGTGCAACAAAATACTAGTGATGTGTTGGAGCGTTCTTTTGGTTTTCATGATTCCATAATTTTTTCCTCAGAATTGAGTGAGTCCATATTTTTTCTTGATTTCTTACAGTGTTTCTTAAAGCCAGAAAGTTGCCATTTGAAATGACTTTAGTTTTGTGTCATGTCTGTGATCTGCTTTTTTTCTACAAAATTAAACAACTGAATGAACATCCTCCGAGGCCGGTGATTCCATCATTTTTGCCAGGGGTTGTATATAAGAGGATAAGATTTAGTTTGACCGATTTTGACTATTTGAGACCTGCCACTCAGATAGGATGTAATCATGTCAAGCACACTTTGGGACAGCTTAAAGGACTGAAGTTTACTTAATAAAATGAGATGATTTACTGTATCAAATGCTTTACAGAAATCTATAAAAACTGCACCTGTAACCTGTCCTTTGTTTAAAGCAGAACGTATGTGTTCAGTGAACAGTAGAAGAGCAGACATAGTGGAACGTTTGGACCGAAAGCCATACTGAAAGTCATTAAGCAGGTGGTTTTTCTCCAGGAAGCTGATAAGTTGATTATACAGAGTTTTTTCTAGTAATTTTGATATTGTTGAAAGTATAGCTATTGGTCTGTAATTGAAATGCATGTAGGACTGTCTGATTTAAATATGGGAATGATCAGGGCAGTTTTCCAGGAAGATGGGAACACAGAGAGTCTAATACATAAACTGATCAGGTGGTGAAACAAAGGTACAAAGCTTTCAGAGTGTGTCTTCAAGAAGTTCGTTGTTAAGCCAGTAACATCTCGTGTGTGAGAGTTGTTTAAGGATTGAAAAGTGGCAGATATCTCTTGTTGGGAGACTTCTGCAAAGGAGAACAAAGGTTGAAGACATGTCTGCACTGGTGTAATATCAGGAGATGTGAAGACAGAGGATAACTCCTTTACAGAAGATATAAAGTAATCATTAAAAGCACTTGCAATCTTTTCGTGTTCTGTTACAAGATTACCATTGATATTAATTAGAATTTTATTTAAGTTGATCTTTTTATTATTTCCTGTTATGTTGTTGAGTACCTGCCATAAAGTTTTTGGATTTGAGCCAGCTTGAACAATTAGGTTTTGAAAATATGTCATTTTGGATTTGTGTAATTCGGCCGTGCATTTATTTCTAATTTGCTTAAATTGATATTCACTCTCTGGCGTTTTGGTTTTTCTATATTGTTTTAAGGATGTAGCTTTTTGTTTAACAAGTTTAATTATTTGGGAGTTAATCCAAGGTAGTTTGTTTTGCCATTGTTTTATCGTTCAGACAGTTGTATATTTTGTAATTACAGTTTCAATTTTCTCATGAAAATTAACTAAAATTTGATCAGGGTTTGTAAGTTGCATTTCATTTGACCAATCAATATTATCTATTTCTTCATTTAATTGTGGTAAGTTAGAGTTTGGTACTTTGGTTATAGTCAGATGACTAGCATGACCTTTTGTATTCTTGGCTTTTGTCCTGGTTACATATGTAAGGAAATGATCAGAAATAGCAGTTTCTATTATATCAGAGAGGGCGAATTTGGAAGGTTGGGAAGTAAAAATGAGATCAAGCACAGATCTGCGTGTTTTTCCAATTCTTGTTGAGTTTTTGATTAACTGAGTAAGTCCAAATTTGATTGCAACAGCCTTTAATGGTTTAGATGAGCTGTCATTCCAGTCCTGATTTAGGTCTCCGAGTATGATCAATTCCTTTGTATTCACTAATTTTAATATATCAGAGAGTTGAGACACATATAGGTTCGGATTTACATTCGGAGGTTTATACATTATTATAATTGTAATTGCGTGTTGATTTGTAAAGTTTATAACTAGCTGCAGTGACTCCGAGGCAGTTTCAATTTTTGATATGGAGTGCGCATAATTTTGACTTACATAAAGCGCTACTCCACCTCTACATTTACCAATACGGTCTTTCCGATATAAACTATAATTTTCAATGGAGAGAAAAGAATCAGGAATTTCTGGTGTTAACCAGGATTCACTGATTGCCATTACATGGGCTTTGGTTTGTGCTCGTATGATTTTCAGTTCATCTATTTTTGGTGCAAGGCTGCGTATATTTAGATGACAGATTTTGAGACCTTTGCTTCTGCTAAGCTGATATAAAGTTTTGGGATTTTTCTTGGAATGACAGGCTTGTTTACTCTTTTTTGGTTTGGGACCTGGTTCTGTACTATGAGAAAGGGGAAGTACAGGAGCAGAGTCCATTTTTATAAGGGGGGCACAATGGTGCAACAGAGTGGGAGTAGAGAATGATAAATTTTGGGGTGTACATTCTGTAACAGATGTGTACATTCCAAAACTAGTGAGTGTAAAAAAGTTGACATAATAACTTAAAAAGTACATAAAAAGTGGGATAAATGCATTTGAGTCAGGACCTGGGTTAATTTCAACATTTCCAATAAATAACAAGATAAATAACAGTAGTCTAGAAGCAGTTGTATTGCTTACCAGCGACTTTGAGATATGCTTATATTTATATGACTTACTATGTTTAAAGTCAGTCACCCACTGCTGGAATAGAATAGTGAGTGCGGAAAGGGATACTGGCGGGGGAGAAGAGGTTAGTCCAAGTGCAACCCGTCGTCCTTTGCTGTAAGCTCCAGGCCATTGTAGTAATTGAAAAGACTGGTAGACTAGTGGGTACAAAGCCTTAGGCGCGTCCTCGTCGAAGGCCACCTCTCTGGTGTTGGTTGCTAGCAGTGCTAACTCTCCTGTTAGCTCCGCTGGAGATGGGGGCCGCAGGACTGCTGGGCACGTAGCCTTCGGCGTGACCCCGTCGAGGGCCGCCTCTCCGGAGCTAGCTGTTAGCGGTGCTAACTCTCCTGTTAGCTCTGCTGGTGGTGGGGGCCGCTGGACTAATGGGCACGTAACCTTCGGTGCGACCCCATCGAGGGCCTCCACTCCAATGCTAGCTATTAGCGGTGCTAGTTCTCCTGTTAGCTCCGCTGGTGGTGAGGGCTGCTGGACTGCTGGGCAAGTAGCCTTCGGCACAACCCCATCGTGGGCTGCCTCGCCGATGCTAGCTGTTGGTGGTGCTAACCCTCCTGTTAGCTCTGCTGGAGATGGGGGCCACAGGACTGCTGGGCACGTAGCCTTCGGCGCGACCCCATCGAGGACCGCCTCTCCGGAGCTAGCTATTAGTGGTGCTAACGTTCCTGTTAGCTCCGTATCACTGGCTGGACTGGGAGACCAGTGTAAATTCCCAGATAGTAACATGAGTGTCCACCCGCTGAGTACTTTCGAAGATGGCGAGTTGTAAATTCTAGGATTTTGGCTAGTGACCGTACAGCAGGAGGTACTTAAGAGCAGTACATAAATGACAAAGAGTGCAGCTACATTGGCATCTCCAATGACCGCACCGGCCGCCGCCATCTTGTTATGCACACAAGTCAGGTATCAGTTATCATCAGGAGGCGGGGACGAGAGTTCTACAGTACCAGGGTTCCCAATCCCACTGAGGATTGTCTTGGAGAGGCGCATGATGAGCAAGCTGCTGGCCATGCTAGCCACCCGCTCCACCACATCCTGGCAGAGCAGCAGTTGCAGTAGGTGCCTCATCTCCTTGCACTCCTGGACTGAGCAGCATTGAGCCCCAAGGGGATCAATAAAGTAAGTAGGTAAGTAAGTAAGTATCTATTTATCTATCTATAGATAGATGGCCACTCTACCTGTATGGTAGAGTGTCCAGACAGAAGCCACTCCTTAGTAAAAGGCAGATGGCAGCCCACCTGGAGTTTGCCAAAAGGCACCTGAAGGACTCTCAGACCAGGTGAAACAAAATTCTGTGGTCTGATGAGACAAAGACTGAACTCTTTGGCATCATGTTTGGAGGAAACCAGCACACAGCCAAGAAATCAAAGGAGTGGCTTCAGGACAACTCTGTGAATGTCTCTGAGTGGCCCAGCCAGAGCCCAGACCTGAATCTGATTGAATGTCTCTGGAGAGATCTGAAAATGTCTGTGCACCAACACTCCCCATCCAACCTGATGGACCTTGAGAGCTGCTGTAAAGAGGAATGGACCAAACTGCCCAAAGTTAAGTGCACCAAGCTTGTGGCTTCATATTAGACTTGAGGTTGAAATTGCTGCCAAAGGTGCATCAACAAAGTATTGAGCAAAGGCTGTGAATACTTATGTACATGTGATTTCTTAGGGTTCTATTTTTAATAACTTTGCAAAAAATTCAACAACAAAAAAACTTTTTTCTGGTTGTCATTATGGGGTGTTGTGAGTAGCATTTTGAGGGGACAGAAGAATTTATTCCATTTTGGAATAAGGCTGTAATAAAATGTGGAATACTTTTTGGATGCTCTGTAAATCTGTAATTGATACATTTCAGAAAGTGGCAGTGAAGCAACAAGCATACCAAACCCAAGACTACTGCAAGGCAAAGGTGGGGAGCTGGCAAACAATGGTGTCCATATTAGAAGAGGAGGCATAATGTCTGCAGAGGACACATTCAGGGTTTGATTAGCAGGAAGTCACTTTTCTTTATTTCTGTATCTTTCACCAGTTTCACTCCCATTCGTTCAGACAAGTGCCAACTTAACCAACCTATATGCATTCTGACTAAATCCTTTAACTGCTGTGGGCACAGCTGCCGTATAAGAAAAATACCACCTTACCACAACGTCAGTCTAATCCTTTAAAACGACTCCTTCAGTGTGCGCCGAGAGGCTGCTGGAAAATGTCTATCTCAACAGACCGGCCTGCCAACTCTACCGCAGTGCCCAGCTCACTGCCGTGATTAGCAGTGTAAAATGAGCGAGATTAATGACGTGACATAATGTGATTTTATCTCCAAGTTTTTTAAGCATCGGTGCCATTCTCCAAACAAGGTTCTCCAGTATGTGCTGCAGTGGTTGGTTGCTGGTTTGAATCTCGTGCCATGCAGCTGTGAATACAATTTGATTTCTTCTCCCCTGTCAAGTAGTTTCACGACCAGCCAACAATAAATCACGGAAAATAGGCAAACTGCTTCTCTACATCTTTAGTTCCAAAGTTGTCATACATAAATACGTCCAACACCTGCTGGACTACAGCTAACTTAACACCCAGATCTTGAAATCCCTTCTCCACTGTGACAGTCTACATTAGAGTCCCAACAACTGCCAAAAGTTTCAACTCAAGTCTCCCTCCTGAACCACTAAATCAGCCTGATCACTGGGCCTAGATTGCCTGATTATTAATAACCTTTGTTCCAGACCCAAAGTGCAGGTTCCTTTCCACTCAGCCTTCCTTCAGCGGTATTAGTTTCAACCTGACCCAGTTCTTGGCCCTGCCCAATTCAAACTGAACCGAAGCCAGAGTAAAACAGGGTGCACTTCAGACATAAAAAGGTGATGTCACCTGGCAACACAGTTGGACAAGACTGTGTGCTGTGGCATGCAGGCAGTGACGGGTGAGGTCATAACTGTATGTATGTGGTTCGGACCCAGCCTGCATCAACAGATGGTTTTTGGTGAGGTTTAGTTGCCTTGAAGACATTTCATGGGAACTGTTACACAAAGAAACAGCCCCGCTGCAAGAGGAATGGTACTGCGGAAGGAAGAGGGGCGTCAACATTCAACAGGCATGTTTGTAGAAGACAGAAACAGTTAATGACTGCTTGGAAACCATCTGGAGCCAAGACCGTATATTGTGTTACTGTATACTGACTAATTACACCATTCAAAAATGCATCATCGAGCTTCGAGGTGCAAACCTGTACCCTCTTGGCCCTTTCTGGAACCCATTTGAAGCCACTGCCTACCAGCCACATTAGAAGATGATTTCATAAACTTATCACCTTTACTCAAAAGTGGTATCAATTCTGTGGATGAAATGAAAAAAATGAAGTAACCTGAACTTGGATCCTTTCCAGAACTCGGTTGAGGCCACAGATTTTTCATTGCAGACTTACAAACAGGTCCATGACTCAAATAACGAAACACACCTCAGAGTGGACACGGTGGAAAGAATGGGTAACTCATTCACTTCAGAGCATGAAAATCTGGGGTTCAATTCCACCAATGCCCAGTATATTCCTGTGTGGAGTTTTCATGTTCTCCCCATGTTGGTATGTGTTTGCTTTGGGAACTCCAGTTTCTTCCCACCATCAAATACATGTACATGCTCCATTTACTGCAACTGAGTAAAGCTCCATTGTCACTTTCATGGATTCGTGCGCCAGACAGTCAGGGTTAGACATCATGTCCTTACACTGAAAAACGTTTAGAGTGTCTGGGAGGATGTTTGTGGTGAACCGGAATATTCTGTCATAGTACCATGGTCTTGTTTTAGCCATGGCTGAATTTTCCAAAAGTTTGAAAATTAATTTTTTTTTTCCGTCACAACCTTTGACATGCTTTAGTAATCCCTTGGAGTCTGTAAGGCTACACTAGGTAACATCACAGGGAGGTTTTCCAAAAGCACCATAGTTATGCTACAATTATGTTACAGGTGTGCTACAGTGTTTTTGACTTTCTGAGATGCAAATCTGTGAAAGTGGGCTTAAGGTAGTGTATCTCAACCTGGAGTTGGTACCTGAACATTGAACTCTGGCTGCCTACTTCTTCTTCTTCCTTCAGCTACTCCTGTTAGGGGGCACCAGAGCAGATCAATAGTTTCCATCACACCCTGTCCTCTGAATCTTCCTCTGTCTCACCAACCACTTGCATGTTCTCCCTCAGCACATCCATAAACCTCCTCTTTGGCCTCCCTCTTCTCCTCCTGCCTGGTGGCTCCATCCTCAGCATCATTCTCCCTATATACAGTTGTGCTCATACGTTTACATACCCTGGCAGAATTTTTTTTATTATTATTTTTGGCCATTTTTCAGAGAATATGAATGACAACACAACTTTTTTCCCACTCATGGTTAGTGGTTGTGTGAAGCCATTTATTGTCAAACAACTGTGTTTCCTCTTTTTAAATCATAATGACAACAGAAAGTACCCAAATGGCTTGATCAAAAGTTTACATACTCTGGTGATTTTGGCCTGATAACATGTATACAAGTTGACACAAACAGGTTTGAATGGCAACAAAAGGTAACCATCCTCACGTGTGATCTGTTTACTTGTAATCAGTGTGTATGAGTGTCTGGGCTCCTGACAGATCCTTGCATCTTTCATCCAGTGCTGCACTGATGTTCCTGGTTTCTGAGTCTTGGGGAAAGCAAAAGAATTATCAAAGGATCTGCAGGAAAGGTAACTGAACTGTATAAAACAGGAAAGGGATATAAAAAGATAACAAAGATAGGACCTAAGAATGACAATCAGCAGTGTTCAAACGCAAATCAAGAAGTGGAAAATGAGGAAAATCAAACCATGACCAACCAGACCAACACAAATTTCAAGCAAATACAGGACTCTCTGAAAAAAAGTGGTGTGGCTGTTTCAAGATGCACGATAAGGAAGTACTTCATGAAAAATGGGCTGCATGGTTGTGTCGCTAGAAGAAAGCCATTACTACGCAAATGCCATAAAGTATCCCCCTTACAATACACCAAACAACACAGACAACAAAGTCATTTGGAGTGATGAGACCAAATTAAACATTTTGGCCACAACCATAAATGTTACATTTGGAGAGGAGTCAACAAGGCCTATGATGAAAGGTACACCCTTCCTACTGTGAAGCATGGCAGTGGATCTCTGATGTTTTGGGGATGTGTGAGCTACAAAAGCACAGGAAAAATTGATGGCAGGATGAATGCAACATGTTATGACAATGATCCAAAACACAAGACCTACCCAAGGCCAACTCGGCCTGTCATTGGCTACAGCAGAATAAAGTTAAGGTTCTGGAGTGGCCATCTCAGTCTCCTGACCTCAATATCACTAAGCCACTCTGGGGAGATCTCAAACACGCAGTTCATGTAAGACAGGCCAGTAATTTACAGTAACTGGAGGCTTTTTGCCAAGAAGAATTGGCAGCTTTAGCATCAGAGAAAATAAAGAGCCTGGTCCACAACTACCACAAAAGACTCCAAGCTGTCATTGATGTTAAAGGGGGCAACACACTGTATTAAGAACAGGGGTATGTAAACTTTATATCAGGGTCATTTGGGTAGTTTCTGTTGTCATTATGATTTCAAAAGAGAAAAGACAGTTGTTTGACAATAAATGACTTCACCCAACCACTAACCATGAGTGAAAAAAAGGTTTGTGTTATCATTCATATTCTCTGAAAAATGGTCAAAAAAAAAAAAAAAAAAAATCAAAAATTCTACCAGGGTATGTAAAGTTATGAGCACAACTGTACCATGGGTCTCTCCTCTGCACATGTCCAAACCATCTCAGTCTCACCTCTCTGAGTTTATCTCCAAACCGTCCCACCTGAGCTGTCCCTCTGATATGTTCATTCCTAATCCTGTCCATCCTCGTCACTCCCAAAGAAAATCGGAACATCTTAAGCTCTGCCACCTCCAGCTCTGCCTCCTGTCTTTTTGTTAGTGCCACCGTCTCTAAGCTGTACAACATACACTCACAAAATGGCTCTTTGGATGAACTCAATTTAATTATGTGCAGGATTTCCATCTAATAAATATATGTAGCCCCAATTCAAATATAACACATCCATGCAAGATAATGTCATGTAATTGAGTTGGGACTACATATATTTATTAGACTTTCATTCTAAGAGCATTATCTCAGATGAGAATAATTCAGATGAGGTAAATGCAGGGAACAAATGTTGTTGGATGCATGCACAATGATAAATAAAGACTCTTCTTTTTAAAATAAAGTCAGTGCTTTTCATAAGACCTGAAGTCAGTTATTGAAGACATCTATCTCCCTCCTCCATCTTTCACTTTTATTCATCTGTCCTCTTTTCCCAAGGAGCTCCTTATCCACCTTCTTTCCTCCTGCCTTCTCCACCTTGTCATCTTCCTCCACCCTCTTCTCTCTCATCCCCCTTCATTATTTAAACACACTGCCATGCCGAGACTGAAAAAAACGGCAGCTGTACCACACCCCAGTGGAGTCACACCTTGATACATGATGAGGTTACACCCCTGTTTTCTCTGGCTCGGGCTCCACTTGGACACCGTGGGAAAAATTCCACTTTCCCATGGGGTGATATCAATGCAGATTTGGCGTTTGGGCAGCACCAACACATGCACGCTCACATTCACAGACTTTCCTGTGTTCCCACATATCCTGAAAAACTTCCAATTCTATTCTTGGTGAAAGTAATATATGTCAGCAAAGACAAATTTACACTTTCAGAATCTAAAACTGTGCATCTAAAACAATTTGCACAAAAAGTGTTTCTGAAAATGTATAACCCAGGGGGTTTCAAAGTGTGGAAGAGTGAGTGAGTGTGAGACACACAATTCCAAGCTCTTTGTGTGTTTTTTTATTCTTTTACACATCTTAAACACATTTTAAAAGTACACTCAACAAAAATATAAATGCAACACTTTTGGTTTTGCTCCCATTTTGTATGAGATGAACTCAAAGATCTAAAACTTTTTCCACATACACAATATCACCATTTCCCTCAAATATTGTTCACAAACCAGTCTAAATCTGTGATAGTGAGCACTTCTCCTTTGCTGAGATCATCCATCCCACCTCACAGGTGTGCCATATCAAGATGCTGATTAGACACCATGATTAGTGCACAGGTGTGCCTTAGACTGCCCACAATAAAAGGCCACTCTGAAAGGTGCAGTTTTGTTTTATTGGGGGGGGATACCAGTCAGTATCTGGTGTGACCACCATTTGCCTCATGCAGTGCAACACATCTCCTTTGCATAGAGTTGATCAGGTTGTCAATTGTGACCTGTGGAATGTTGGTCCACTCCTCTTCAATGGCTGTGCGAAGTTGCTGGATATTGGCAGGAACTGGTACACGCTGTCGTATACGCCGGTCCAGAGCATCCCAAACATGCTCAATGGGTGACATGTCCGGTGAGTATGCTGGCCATGCAAGAACTGGGACATTTTCAGCTTCCAAGAATTGTGTACAGATCCTTGCAACATGGGGCCGTGCATTATCCTGCTGCAACATGAGGTGATGTTCTTGGATGTATGGCACAACAATGGGCCTCAGGATCTCGTCACGGTATCTCTGTGCATTCAAAATGCCATCAATAAAATGCACCTGTGTTCTTCGTCCATAACAGACGCCTGCCCATACCATAACCCCACCGCCACCATGGGCCACTCGATCCACAACACTGACATCAGAAAACCGCTCACCCACACGACGCCACACACGCTGTCTGCCATCTGCCCTGAACAGTGTGAACCGGGATTCATCCATGAAGAGAACACGTCTCCAACGTGCCAAACGCCAGCGAATGTGAGCATTTGCCCACTCAAGTCGGTTACGACGACGAACTGGAGTCAGGTCGAGACCCCGATGAGGACGACGAGCATGCAGATGAGCTTCCCTGAGACGGTTTATGACAGTTTGTACAGAAATTCTTTGGTTATGCAAACCGATTGTTTCAGCAGCTGTCCGAGTGGCTGGTCTCAGACGATCTTGGAGGTGAACATGCTGGATGTGGAGGTCCTGGGCTGGTGTGGTTACACGTGGTCTGCGGTTGAAAGGCTGGTTGGATGTACTGCCAAATTCTCTGAAACGCCTTTGGAGACGGCTTATGGTAGAGAAATGAACATTCAATACACGAGCAACAGCTCTGGTTGACATTCCTGCTGTCAGCATGCCAACTGCACACTCCCTCAAATCTTGTGACATCTGTGGCATTGTGCTGTGTGATAAAACTGCACCTTTCAGAGTGGCCTTTTATTGTGGGCAGTCTAAGGCACACCTGTGCACTAATCATGGTGTCTAATCAGCATCTTGATATGGCACACCTGTGAGGTGGGATGGATTATCTCAGCAAAGGAGAAGTGCTCACTATCACAGATTTAGACTGGTTTGTGAACAATATTTGAGGGAAATGGTGATATTGTGTATGTGGAAAAAGTTTTAGATCTTTGAGTTCATCTCATACAAAATGGGAGCAAAACCAAAAGTGTTGCGTTTATATTTTTGCTGAGTATATTTGCGCGTTTTCAAGGAACTGTCTAAGCATTTACACATTTTACAGCCTTTGTAAACATTTTAAACATGTTTTTAAAGAACTTCATATTTTTTCACACATTTTACACCCTTTTCAAAATTTTACATGTGTTTTTAAAGAACTTTCTCTTCTTTTTTTTTTTACCTTTTGTCATATTTTAAACATCTTTTTTTTTTTTAGAGATTTAAACATCTCTGTGTGTTTTGAAATGTCTTTGGCATAACTAACACATTTTTACATAAATAATATTAATTCAACTTCAGGGATGGTATTGATAAGATTTTATCAATATCGATGCCATTATCGATTCAACTTATCAATACCTCTTGTGAATTTTCTATGTATTAAAAGTAGGCTTTACAGGTTTTCTATGTCAACAACATTTTATTGAGTCTTAAAGTAAATAAATATGAAATTGGTCACTGGATCCTTGATCTCTGGACATAAATAGAAATAAACAAAATCTGTAGTTTTTCTCAAAAGCATTTCCTTTCAGACATTAATGGCATGAATGTCACTCCGTACCTCTGAGCTGAGCTCAGCCGGCTGCACGTCAGCATCAATGTAATTCATAAAGAACACAGGACGTCTCATTTTGGGAGGAAAAAAATGTTTTAGTCTGTTGTAGTTTGTTGTCTGTGTTACAACATTTGGAAAGAGGTGTCATTTGATTGAAAGGGCAATCCGCTTTGAAGTTATTAATTCCGAACGGACTCTAACTTGATTCGGCAGAGAGCAGCGTTTGGAGCTGTGCAAACGGAACGTTGGTCAATTCTCATTTCTCGCTCACAGCAAATAGTCCCACTTAGTGACTTTAATCCACACAAAAGTGACTCACAATTGACATTTTTAAATGGCTTTGAGAGGGGATTAGAAACGGACTTGCCGTTTCTGAAAAGAAGCGAAGCAATGAACCAACGAAGTCGTGGGTTGGAGCACTGCTTCGTTGCTTCAAGCTTCAAGAACAGTCGCTGCAGAAGCAGTTGATTACAGACCCGCTGTACGGTCTGCAATCAATGAAAAGAAATGATCATTTTCCCGATAAAACACCCTCAAAAACAATGCCTGCTCTGAAGGACCGATGAGGGAATCGTTAAGCAAAAAGGCTACTGATGTCAGTGGATCAAATAATTTCTTAACGATATCCAAAATCAACCGGTTCTTGATACCCATCTGTGGCGCCCCCAGGGGGGCCGCGCTTCACAGTTTGAAAACCACTGGTATAACCTTTTACAGAATATCACGTACAGCTGCCAGATCGCTATGTGGATCCAAACCAAACTGCATTTGTGAGCAATCATCCATGCAACATATAAATCCTCCAGAATTAGTAAAGATACATGCTTTACAAACAGCTTGAAAAAAGTGAAAGGAACGAAGTTAATAGAATGCCACTTTAACATCAGCTTAATATCCTTTTAACATCCCCGACAGCAGGGAAGTCCAATACACAGCAAACATTCTTCTTTCAGCTGCTCCTGCTAGGAGTCATCCATCTCCAACTCATTCTGTCGTCTTTCACCATATCCACATTCCTCCTCTTTGGTCATCCTACTCTCCTACCTGGCTCCTACATCCTCGGCATCCTTCTCCTGACATACCCCGCATCCTTCCTCTGCACATGCCTACTGTACACAGTTAGCACTACCCAAAATTTGTTGAGACTGAACCCTTTCCAGTAGGCGTTATGACTAATTAAGAAGAACCAAAGGCTAATGATGCACTGCAACTAATTATAATTTATTCTTATTATTACAGCAAACTATTCCACAGTTGTGATACAATCATTAGATCCACTTTCACTTGTTCACCTGCTCTTGGTTGTAAATTTAATACTGCTAATGTGGTTCTCAGGACTCAAAATCGCAGCATGTAATGTTTCATTTGAGGTGGTCACTTAAACCTACAAAACTGGAACACTAATGTGCATTCCATTGTACTTGGAATGCAGAGAAAAGAACTAGTTCAACTCCAAAAAAGTGCAATGGAGCCACCATTCAAGTCAGAATTCCAAGTCACGATCGGTGCACACAGTGAGCAGGAAGCAAAATGACCTTTTCGTCAGTTTCTACTTGTAATGTTTGAAGGGGGATTTTATGCGATAAATGTATCTGATGGTTGCTGACTTATAGTTCTTGGTGTCACTGTCCGTACAGCCGTGGGTCACAAACATGTGACAATCCCTCTTCTCAGATGGTGAATGAAAATCTCATGGAAAGGAGCTGGGTGTCCCGAGCCATGAGTCTGCTGCAGGCATCCATGTTTTCCCAAGCAGATGTATTAGATTGGAAGTCAGAAACACTGTCTCAGAATTATCAACTTCCAACTTTCAATGGAACACAGCAATACATGAAATGATCAAAAATCAATTGTCTGGTTTAGGCCAGGAGTAAATTCTGGGTTTGCTGCAGGCTTGTCATGACTGTGGAGTCAACACATGTAGAGCTTGGTCTTACTTTGTTCAGGGGAAGATAAACATTCTAAAAATATACATATGGTGTAATTTTATTGAAAAAAAAAACAATCATTCTAAAACACTGAGATTGTGATTTACAAGGAGCTGGGCCAACCCTTGGGCTGCTCCATTTTTAAAGAAGTTAATGTTAAATAATAAGAATTTTCTGCACACTTACTCCAAGTAGATCTTCAATATGCCTTTTCAAAAAAACCAAGCTTTCATTCGGGAGACCTTCACCAGGGCATTCCACATCAAGAGAGGTCAGTTTGTCTTATAGAACTTAGAAGTCAATCAATGTAATCATCTAAAGAGGTTACACCTATATGAGGTCACCAGTGTCTAGTTGTAAACTGTAGCTCTCTAGGTACACCATATTTGTAGTGCTTTAGGTTCCATCTATACAAGACACATCAATTAACAAATCAGGCACAAAATCAAAACACAATGTAGTCCCTCAATGTGCAATGCAATGAATAAAAAGTCACAAAATATAAAATCATAACCCATTCAAACCAGGCAGAGAAGTTGTACAAACATCAGACAACACATCATCATATAGTGCAATTCATCAAAGCAGTCTAAAGGAGATAACACAGCACTCATATCAAAATCAACACTTCTGGGATATAATGAGCCCAACATGTGTATCCAAAACAGTTCCCTTCTCTGCCTCCTCTGGCCAGCCTCACTGGCTCAATACCCTCAAAGTGAAGGGAAGAGACAGTGTGGGCTCATTCTGCAAAACGACAAGCTACTGGGTAGTTGGGATCAGCCCACCTTATCAAACTTTCATATTCACCGATACTTTGTTTTAAACAATGTGTTGATTTTCCAACATATACCTTGTCACCAGGGCACTTCAGTATATAAATCACATTGTTGGTGTTGCACATGATAAACCTCCTCACCCTTGTCTTATGTGTGTTATTGCATTGGGCACAACTACCACATGGATAATTACCATCTCTTAATGGTGCCAAAAGGGTCTGCTCTGGATCTGGATTTATACTCACCTTTATGACCTTGTTACAGAGATCAGGTCCCTGGCTGAACACAAATAAAGGAGGCTCCTTAAATGTATTCTGAAGGGAAGGGTTACCTGAAATAAGAGAATATATATTTCATAATTGTATTTTTTAATCACATGAGCTGAAGGAGTACATGCAGTAATACATGAAACAGAGAATTTCTTATCCTTTTTCATGCTCCTTTTTAATCGGTCAGATCGAGGCATGGAAAAAGCTAAATGATATGCGTCCTCGGTACACACTACAGAATAGCCATCTACCCATGGAACATTGTTTCATATCCACAGCATCTCAATGAAATCCTCAGTAAAATGACAAATAGGCCCGAGTCTATAAAACTGGCTGTACTTCACAGCCTTGGGATGTGAACTAGCCAGAAGGAAAGTATTACAGTCTGTCTCCTTCCTATGTTGAGATTTAAGGAGTTTCACTTCTCTATTTTTATCCACATATCAAGGAAATTTACACATTTAGAGTGAAATCCCACTGAAAATTTAGAATCTGGGCTCACTGCATTGAGGTAAATTGTAAGCTCTTGCAGGTCAGTTTGGGACCCTTTAAAAAGGCAAAGAACATCATCAAGATATCTGTAATATCTAATGATATTGTGATAAAAAGGATTTTTATTCTCATTAAAAGGTACACTGTTGTTCAAAATACCCAACATATAAATTAGCATAACTGGGACCAAAATTGTTCTCCATGCTTGTACCTTCGACCTGCAGAAAGTACTCCCCCTGGTGGAACGAAAAGAAACTGAACTTGAGAAGAAGCGCTGCCAAATCACAAATAAATGCGCTCGGAGGATTTGAGTTCTCAGGACGATCTTGTAAATAATATTTGAGTGCTAAAAATTAATATATAGGCTTTCTACATCAAAAGTGACTAGAAAGATTTGAGAGGGGAGTTCCTGCAGTTCAGAGATTTTAATTATAACATCAATCGAGTCTCACATATACAGGAAGCTTTTGGACACATGGTTTGATATAGTCATCCACAAACTTTGACAATGGTTCAAATAGTGACTCATTACTGACAACTACAGGTTTGCCCTTAGGTTTAATAAGACTTTTATGAATTTTGGGAAGCATATAAAAGACGGGCATAACCGGACATTTTTTGTTAAGATACTCAAATGCATCTTTGATTATCAACTTTTATTCCAGCAATTTACTAGTAAATGCACCTTGATACTTGCACAAATTACTGTAGATCCCCGCACTGCCATTTGTTGTGCCAATGCATGCCGCTTTGTGCCGCTTGATGCTACGCTGTATAAAATAATAATTTTGTAGCCAATGACGCATTTGCTCTCAGAACATGGCTCATTAAACCATTCTCTCATCGCTCCCAAAATCACAGAGAAATTATCTACAGTTGCAGGTTGTTTCGTGTTTGCCGTGTAGTGGAGAATGCATTTGGAATCTTGTCTCAAAGGTAATTATTTATAATATATATTGTAATGGATTGCCAAAACCCCTATCAAAGAGAGTGGTTCCCTTCACTTTGGTGAGCTCAGGGTCTCATCACTGCTTTTTGCAGATGATGTGGCCCTGTTGGCTTCATCAGCCTGTGACCTCCAACACTCACTGGGTCAGTTCGCAGCCGAGTGTGAAGCGGCTGGGATGATGATCAGCACCTCTAAATCTTAGGCCATGGTTCTTAGCAGGAAACCGATGGATTGCCTACTCAAGCTAGGGAATGAGGTCCTGCCCCAAGTGAAGGAGTTCAAGTACTGATGTAGTGATGCTAACAGCTGACACATAACGACACAATCTTCATTCCTACTCTCACCTATGGTCATGAGGGTTGGGTCATGACTGAATGAACTAGATCGTGGGTATAAGCGGCTGAAATGGGCTTCCTTAGGAGGGTGGCTGGTGTCTCCCTTAGAGATAGGGTGAGAAGTTCAGTCATCCGTGGGGAGCTCGGAGTACAGCCACTGCTCCTTCATGTTGAAAGGAGCCAGCTGAGGTGGTTTGGGCATCGGGAAAGGCCTGGAGCCTCCCTAGGGAGGTGTTCCAGGCACGTCCATCTGGGAGGAGACCCCGGGGAAGACCCAGGACTAGATGGAGAGATTATATCTCCACACTGGTCTGGAAATGCCCCAGGATCCCCAAATCAGAGGTGGTCAATTTAGCACAGGAAAGGGAAGTCTGGGGTCCCCTGCTTGAGCTGTTGAGCCCAGAACCTGATCCCGGATAAGCAGCTGAAGATGACAGAGAGGGGATTGGTAAAACAGCTGCATTTTCTTTCCTACTGTTGAGTTAGATAATCTATCTGTAAAGTTATGTTTATTATAGATGTAGCATCTCCTCATAATCTAATTTCAGGTTCAGATGCCATGCGCAGTGACACGCAGTGTTTTCAAATAGACTGCGCAATGTTCACAGCTAGGAGTGTACCTCCTTCGCAAATTGAAGTCCTTCTCTGTCAGTTCTGTTATTATGGGTCATTTTTATCAGTCTTTTATTGAAAGTCTTTTATGTTTTTCTTTCATCTGCTGGTTTCCTAGCCTGACACTGAAAGATAAAAGTAGCTTGCATAGTATCACAAAGACATGTTCAAAGATCATTGGAGTGGAAACCAGAGACCTAGCTAGTTTTTGTGAACAGCAAATGGTGAGGAAGGCAAACTGTATTTTGTCTTCTCCCGGACATGTGCTGGCAGGTGAATTTTCTTTGTTGCCTTCGGGCCGTCGTTATGTTGCACCTGTCTGCAGGACGAATCGGTTGTTAAAATCTTTTATTCCTTCTGCTATCCGTCTTTTAAATTCCTTGTAAGGCGTAGATGTATGGGTATGTGGATGTAGTATGTTGCAGATTTTATGTGGATGTAGTATGTTTTTTTTTTTTGTGATGTGCCGGTATGCAGGCTGCTGAAATTAATTGCCCCTGGTGGGATGAATAAAGTTGTCTAAGTCTAAGTCTAGGTCACGCAAGTGACATGAAGTGTATTTTCTTTGTGAACTGGCACGCAGCCATGCACAGTTCACACACAGTTTATGACAAGTTTACTCATTGGCATGCAAGATTGTGTGTCAGTGTGGGAATCAAATTTGTGTATAGAGCTGTCAGGAGAATAAAGAATATCTTCATTCTAAAGACTAGAGAAGGGACAACAATGACCAGGTGTCAAATTTATAAACAACAACAAAAAGGTTTGGAACATACAACGCCAATTCCAATGAAGATGAGACGTGTAAAATGTAAATAAAAACAGAATACAATGATTTGCAAATCCTCTTCAATCTATATTCAATTGAATACACCACAAAGACAAGATATTTAATGTTCAAACTGATAAACCTTTCAATGGGCGACAGGTCTGGACTGCAGGCAGGCCAGTCTAGTACCCGCACTCTTTTACTACGAAGCCATGCTGTTGTAACACGTGCAGAATGTGGCTTGGCATTGTCTTGCTGAAATAAGCAGGGACGTCCCTGAAAAAGACGTTGCTTGGATGGCAGCATGTGTTGTTCCAAAACCTGGATGTACCTTTCAGCATTGATGGTGCCTGTAAGTTGTCCATGCCATGGGCACTAACACACCCCCATACCATCACAGATGCTGGCTTTTGAACTTTGTGCTGGTAACAATCTGGATGGTCTTTTTCCTCTTTTGTCCAGAGGACACGAGGTCCATGATTTCCAAAAACAATCTGAAATGTAGCCTCATCAGACCACATCACACTTTTCCACTTTGTGTCTGTCCATTTCAAATGAGCTCGGGCCCAGAGAAGGCGGCGGTGTTTCTGGATGTTGTTGATGTATAGCTTTCACTTTGCATGGTAGAGTGTTAACTTGCACTTGTAGATGTAGCGACGAACTGTGTTAACTGACAATGGTTTTCTGAAGTGTTCCTAAGCCCACGCGTTAAGATCCTTTACACAATGATGTCAGTTTTTAATGCAGTGCCGCCTGAGGGATTGAAGGACATGGGCATTCAATGTTGGTTTTCGGTCTTGCTACTTATGTGTTTCTCTGAATTCTCTGAATCTTCTGATTATATTATGGACTGTAGATGATGGAATCCCTAAATTCCTTGCAACTGAACATTGAGAAACATTGTTCTTAAACTGTTGGACTATTTTTTCATGCAGTTGTTCACAAAGTGGTGATCCTCGCCCCATCTTTGCTTGTGAACAGCTGAGCCTTTTGGGGATGCTCCTTTTATACCCAATCATGACACTCACCTGTTTCCAATTAGGTGTTCTTTGAGCATTCATCAACTTTCCTAGTCATTTTCTTTCCCAGCAAATATTTGCACAAAAACAATAAAGTTTATCAGTTTGAACATTAAATATCTTGTCTTTGTAGTGTATTCAATTGAATATAGGTTGAAGGTGATTTGAAAATCATTGTATTCTGTTTTTATTTACATTTTACACAACGTCACAACTTCACTGGAATTGGGGTTGTAATTTTTGTTTTATTCTTTAGAAAGAAAAGATGTTGGATGGACTTGTAACTTGTTGTGAAAGTCTTCCACTTCAACATGTGGAAGCTCCTGTCTTTGAGTAACAATATGGCTTCCATCAGTGCTGTTCTGTGAAAGAGTATCTGCTCTGTGTGTGTCTGTGTGTGCGTCTGTGTGCACAAACACATGCATACACACAAGATCAGTGCATTTGCATATTGACTGATCCATGCTTTTGCAACAATAACCATTTTTCATAGTTACCCAGGTTTATGCATGATAATTCTTAAAATGTGTGTGTGCATATTCATACAGCAAGAGCAGAGGCACACGTGTGTGTGTGTGTGTGTGTGTGTGTGTGTGTGTGTGTGTGTGTGTGTGTGTGTGTGTGTGTGTACACAAGTTTCCACCCAAACACAGAGTGTTTCCTAGAAGTCCAGCTGGTGTGAAGCGTGGTGGTCTGGCTGCTTGCATTGAGTGCAGGGGATTTTTTTTCCACTGCTAACTAATTAGACAGAGCAGTGATGTCATAAGGCAAGCACGCGTCACCGCTGTCAAGAACACAGGTCGTGTGTTCAGCCAGAGCCATGCAGAGTTTCAGCAAGAGGCACCTTGGCAAGAAAATACTTCACGGTACCTGCTAATAAAGGTTTGATTGAGAGTACTTGTTGTCTTGTTCCACTTCCACGGTTCACTCTCAGCTTTATTTTGCAGTGAGCAAACAGTAGATCATCCTTTGTTACTATGTCACATGAAGTTCACGTTAATGGATTTTAATGACAAAGTCTCCGACACTTTAGTTGGCTATAGTTTCCTGAACCTAAAGCTTTGAACTGGACTTTTAATACTGTAAACAATAAATAAACACTATAAAATAATCTTTCAACTTTAAAACACCACCCTCCAATTCTCATTTTTCAGATGCAATTTCCCTGAGGGAATCTTCCCAAGGGATTAATCAAATTCTATCTAATCTAATCTTGTTTTTACCTCAAACTTGAACTATTTCAAACAAAACCAATACTGTTTTCCCTTCGTGGTTTGTATGTAATATGGACCCCCTGGGAACAGAATCAATATTTCCTTTAGATGTTCCTAATCTGCCTTTTCCTTAAATTCCCAATACACAGTAGAGCAGATGGATAAGCGGATAAGGTCCTAACCTGCCGATATGCAGACCTGTGTTGGAATTCCACATACACTTCTTGTCTGTGTCTTTGCACAGCATATTTAATCTGCACGGTCTCCGTCCACCCGTAAATGGGTACCGGCCTCAGATAGGGAAGTAACCTGCATCCGACTGCCGTTCCGTCCATTCATTTGACCCTACAGAATCCAGAGATAAGAACCGGCACCGACGGGCCTCAGGGCCTGTATAGGACTTCTAACACACAAAGTCTATCTTCCAGGCTTCCTATGTGCTAAATCTATGTTGTACTTATTCTTCATCTTGACCCTCAATTATATACGAAAGAAATAAAATGGCTTTGCATACTGTTCCAAAGATCTCCTAATTAAATTCATTCATTCATTTTCTGCTGCTTATGCAGGTCCAGGTTACAGTGGCAGTTGACACAGCAGCCCCTCCCACACTTCCCTATCCTTGGCCATGTCCTCTAATGCTTCCTGGGAGATTCTGAGGTGTTCCCAAACCAGTAGGGAGATATAATCCCTCCAGTGTGTCCTAGGTCTTCTCTGGGTCTAGGTCTTCCTCTCAGTTTGACATTGCTGAAAGACCTCCCAGACCAGGGGGCAACCTCATCAGATCCCCAAACCACCTCAGATGACTCCTGTCTCTGCAAAGAAGTAACGGCGCTGCTGTGTGTCCCTCCCAGATATTTGAGCTTCTCACCCCGCGCCAGAGTGTAAGACTAAATACAGGATGGGGGGGTCTGATTTCTGCTGCTTGTATCGTGTGACCTTATTCTTTCAAACATTACCCAAAGTTCATGACCACAGGTGAGCACTGGAGTTTAAATCACTAAGCTCTTCAACACGATGGGCCGGTGCAGCATCTGCAGGACTTCAGCAGCAGCCCTAACTTCCTGATGCATATTATGAATGAATGAACATGGGGATCCGTATTCTATGAGGCCCTATTTACGATCTCACAGCAGTAAAATCCATTCAGACTGCAACAGTAGCACAAGAACCAGTGCAGGTGAGGTCAGCCTTCCTGACTTGGGCGAATGTCGGCTGATCGCAGACCTACAGATGAATTCATGTTGTTGCCCTTTGTGTGCTGACTGCGTGTGCTGCCTCATCCACAGCGAGAAAACAAAAAACAAACAAAAACAGGTCCCACAAATAATCACAGCCTCAGAGAAAACATCACAGAGCTTTACTGCAACGTTTGAGCAATCCTGAAAAACTTCCTTTGCTCCTGAAAAGCTTCCTGCAGGAGTCACACACTGTGTTTCCTACATCTTTATATGCACATAAACGCTCCCACGCTGAGTCTGATAAGTTTGTCATGCACATGTACGCACACAGATGCTTTGCTGCAGGATGTTTGTGTGTGTGTGTGTGTGTGTGTACTTCTAATTGCCTTAAAACAATACTGTCTTTCTCTGTGCTGAAGGAGCTGTAAAGAATGAAGGGCCAGATGCTGCCAAGGTGTTTTTTAAAAACACACACACATGCACAGGCACGTGCGCGTACGCACTATTGTTTCCTCGGCATGTTTCTCCTTTGATCAGAGGCGACACGCTGCAGACCTGCTATCTCCATTTCACACCGGTTGCAAAGATGAATGAGCTCCCTGTCCGGGTTTCCTGGAAGCAGCAGCTCGATCGCTCATGCACACGTTTGTGCCAGTGCCGATTTTACTCAGCGTGGAGCTGACCGGCCTACGTTTTTCCAATGTGAAAAGAATAGGAGGCTTTTGCAATACTTACTGCAAAGTACTCTTTAAGTGAAGGGGCAACATTTGTGGTGGATCCAGGCCTTCCCCACTATGGCCTTATGGGAAACAATGCGCGCACGCTCAAAGAAAGCCATTTATTACAACAGATCCATTCATCTTCAAATGCAAAAAAAGCAAAGGACAAAAGCACAGAGAAAATAAATTATGACAAAAAACCTAATGTATTAAAACCTCAAAACGGGGTAAGAAGTTTGTTTTACCTCCAAAGAAGAAAACCTCAGAGAGATTAATCATTCGTTCAGTGAATAACAACCAAACTAAAGTAAATGGGATTTTGTGGGAAAGCAGAAGAGGAGACAACGCTGCTTATCACCCAAATACACGCCTGGCCAAGACACTGGAAACAAGCTGGTAGTGATTTTACAACACAAAAGGTAGTCTGTCTGTGCCTTATACATTTCATAGTCTCCGCTCGAACAATGCCGCACGCTGCACGTACACGATGTGATGATGATGATATAATGGTGCCGCTGGAGTCGGTAGAACCTGAGAAGAGAGGGAGATGATGTGAGTGTTCTTGAGGGAGAAATACAGGAAGATGGGGGCCGGACAGAGACAAATGTGAAAGTATTAGATTCTCTGACTGAGAAATGCAGCAAGGATTTAGGAAAAATGTAAAAGGGAGAATAGAAAGGATGGAAAAAAAACTGAACCTATAGTATGAAAGAAATTCAAAATAAAACATATAGAAATGCACGAGTAGGTTTTTATCCCCTTTAGGGATATGTTACAATATGATAACACATTGCTTTATTAATCCTGCAGCAGTGATAGAACTGTGCAACAGTAGGAAAAAGACAAGTGTGCAAACAGAAATACCTAGTCAGGGCAAATCAAGAGAACGAAGAATAAAAGAAGAAAAATGTACACTGTAAGTGGGACACACATACAGTACCTGTAGTAAGAGTACAGTAGAGTATGACCAGTGTGTGTTCATAAAGCAGTTTCAACCAAAGTATTGCATAGATTGTTGACCTGGGACATTCATTAATTTTATGCCACTTATCAGGGTCCAAGTTGGAGTAACAGCAGACCAAGCGGCTCATCTCACTCTTCCTTATCCTCTGCCAAGTTCCCAATCGAGCCAGGAAATATAATCTCTCCAGTGTGTACCGGGTCTTCCCCTGAGTCTCCTCCCAGTTGGACATGCCTGGAATGTTGACCTAGAGAGACAACCAGGGGGGCACCCTCACCAGCTGTCTGAACTGCCTCAGCTGACTCCTTGTGATGTGAAGAAACAGTGGCTCTACTCAGAGTCTCTCTCAGATAGACGAGCGTCTCACCCTGTCCAGGAGTGTAAGCCCAAATACTCGATAAAGGAATCTCATACCTGCTGTTTGTGTCAGTAGTCGAATTCAGTCATTATCCAAAACTCATAGCCATAGCTGAGGATAGGAGAGTAAATCAACTGGTAAATTGAGAATCTCCCCTCCTGGCTCAGCTCCTTCTTCACCACGATGGTTCCGGTACAGCGTCCTTAAAACATGAGAATTTAGCCCATTTACCCCTCTATTGATCTCCTGCTCCAACTTACCCCCACTCTTGAAGAAGACCCCGAGATACTTAAGAGCCATAGTCTGTAACTGTGGAACGGTTTATAGAAGGGGGTGATATATCATGTTTCAGTAGGCCACTAAAGTTTTTTTAGGGGAAGATATATTGTCCAAATGGACAAAAATTATGTTTTTTGTCCAAAGATCCCTTCGGGATCATTACAAAACATAGAGATAATTAATCCTACAGTCATCTAAAAAGGAACAACATTACATATTTCCACAATACAGAATCACTTTCTCTTATACATAAATGGAATATTTACGTCTTTTCCATGCCTGCTGTAAAAATGACGCAATTTCAAACACACCCTCTGTAAATAACCATTTAAGTTTAATTTCATCTCTTTCCCAGATGATATCCGGTCTCTTATTGTACATTTTAACAAAAAGAGCGTGACGCAGGTTATCATAGAATGGGCAGTAAAATATAAAGTGAACCTCATTCTCTATTTCATGTAAGTCACACAACAAGCAAATTCTGTCGTCTTCTAGAATAGCACGGTACCGGCCGTTTCAATAGACAAAGGTAGAATCCCAGCTCTAACCTGGGCACACAGAGACCTCTGGGACCGTGTAAGAGGTAGCGTTACATATTTTTCAGGTGAGAATGTAATCAACACATACGTTCTCGGCTTTGATTTTATCCATAGATCAGAGGACCAGTTTTGCTCATATTTAGAGAACAGTACATCTTTGATGAGCCTTATATCACATTTGAGCATATTCAAGAAAACATGTTCCTGCTCTGAGTCACAAAAAAATTTAAATAAATCTATGCTCCAGGGACCTCGATTACTTATGTCGCATCTAGCAACCTTCTTTGTGAGCCTGCTGTCAGGCATACTCACTAGCCTGTTCCAGAGTGCCACCATAGCTCCCTTCCACCTAACCTCAAATGATATCCAGCCCATGTCACCACTGATTGCAGAGGTGGGTGCAAAGTGGTGAACACCAAGAAAGCAGTGGATGGCCCTATTCTGAATAACAAGGTTTTTGTCATAGTTTTTAAAACCCATACTCCTGCAGCATAGTCCAATATAGGACAAACACATGCATCAAAAAGTGCAGAGTATGTTTGGTACCCTAGATCCTTTAAACATTTAACTTTGCCAAGTATTCCTCCTAAAGGCCTCCCTGCTGTATCAGCAAGTATAGTAGTACCAGGAGTAAAAGATAAATGTTGATCTAAATAGAGACCCAAGTATTTGTAGGAGCTTGCATACTCCAGCTTCACTTTTTCAAACATAAATTCATAAGTACTTTGTTTAGTACCACGTTTCCTAAAGTGAATGATTTGTGTTTTTGTCTGATTGATCATTAGTCTCCATCGAGAACACCATTTTGTTGCTAAATTCAACATTTCCTGGAGATGGTCTTCAGTCTTGGCTATTAGAACAATATCATCAGCATAGAGTAGTATGCTAAGTGTTGTATCATCTATCCTGACTCCAAACCCAGATTCTTTCACTAGTTTTGCAAGATCATTAACATACAATACAAATAAAGTTGGGGACAAACCATTGCCCTGCTTAACTCCGAAAAGAGTAGGGAACCATTGTGTGTTGTATTCATTAAGTTGGACGCATGCCACAGGCGATTTATATAATGTCATAAGTGCTTCATAGAACTTACCGTCCACCCCAGCTTCAATAAGTCTGTATGCAAGGAGATCTCTGTTTATCCAATCGAATGCCTTTTGGAAGTCAATATAACATGCAAAAGTTGATTTTCCCTCCTGGAGTCTTGCTCTGATAACAGTAGAAATTGTATATATGTGATCGATACAGGCTCTCGCTTTGCGGAAACCATTCTGCTCGTCCTCTATCAAGTTTGAAGACTCGAGGTAGTGATTTAATCCTATATATATGTTGTATTATACTGGAACTTGACCATCCCAGTACAATGAAATCAAATATAATATAATTTATTTATTTATTTTGCTTTAAAATGTTAAAATATAATGTACATTTGAATACATGCATGCATGCAAACAAAAAAATTGTATGATGCATTATAATACTTGACAGGTAAACTTTTACAATTTGCAGATATGTCTTTCTGTGGGTAATGCTCATTGGGTATTTTTTTACCTGATTATTATTATTATCCATTAGGAATGCATAAGGCAAATGTTCCTCTAGGATGGTTAGAAACCTGCTGAGGTATTGACATTAATGTGTTGTCAGTACGAAGCAACATATTAAATGTTTTGTCAATGCCCAAAAGACAATGTGGCAGTACACTACGCACATCATTGCAAAATCTTTAGAAGAGTTCTGATTTATGATTTCTCTCTACTCATATATGTGAATTCAAATTTGCAGTGCTAATATTACAAGGTCTTTTGAGAATATTACTACTCTGATTGCCAAACCTCTAGGAGACTGCCAGCAAACTGCAACTCTGGCTAACTTATATTTATTGTTTGTTTATTTTTTTTCCTCTCTCATATTCAGAACCAGGGTCCTTCTGTTTTGAGGGGAAAGAGCAAATGGCTTGTGCCCGTTGTCTCTATAAAATTAGACTGCATGACCCAGTTAACTGATGTAACAGCCACCTCCAGTTTGGACAACATTTATTTCCATCACCTCAATAGACCAGTTTAGTGTGACGTCATTTCCTTAGCAATGAACTCAGTGACACTGGTTTGTGTGTCCAAACATTCAGATTAATATGCTCATAAAGGCAACAACTTGGCCAACGTTTACAAGACACTTTAGGACCTATCTTAAACATGGTACAAAGCAGTGCACAGTGCAGCGACACTGTCATTACTACATAGTTTCCAACCATCAGAGTTGTCATTTTCATTTTCACCCTGAGCGTTCACTTTTTTAAAAATATATAAGAAAATGTACCGTACTTTCACTTGTTTTTGCACCCATGGATGTACTGGTCCTTAAATGAGGTGTAGTCAGGTGTAGTGTTACTGCAGTGCTACCATGAAGCATGTGACCTCTGCTTGGACACACAGAGATTAGTGCTCACTTATCAAAATTAGTATTAGTGATCAATGATGGATCTAGTTTGTATGGTGGGAAGCACCATTGGACAAGTGTGTGCGTGTGTGTGTGTCTGTGTGTGTGTGTGGGCCTGTGCCTGATGGGATAAGGACGAGCTCGTGAGCTAAGGAAAAGCAGGTGTTTCGGGAATGTTGCACTCAGCTGCTTCACCTCAGGGAACCATGGTGGACGTTGCTTTGATATTTTGTGCACAGATCTTTTTCCTGTCCAGAAAACCTCTCATTTCTTCGTTCACCGTATAAATACCAATGCACCAGTTTTCATCACTTTGCTGTTCTTGAAGGCAGTGACAGCTGACAATCTGATTGGTGGAAGTCATATTATGTCCAAAACACACCCATGATTAATTAGGAGAGGAAATACAACCCCATTGTTGATGCTGTGCCTTACTTTGCACTCAGATTACACGCTGTGTAAATACCAAACTGGACTGGACACGCTCCCACATGCACTTGCAATATGTGATTTCCACCATCATGTTATAGACTGTTAAATTAAAACCTATTTGCTGCACAACACTAGAACAATCAAGTCTTACCTAAACTTTGTAGGCTTGGTCTTCTGATCATTAGTGTTGTCTGATCTATTCTTGGCTGGGAATGATATCATTCCTAATTTTTTTTGTCAGTGCAAAGTTGCTTAGCGATCACTGCTATGCTTCTCACCACTGTGTCATTGATTTGTTTGGAACAAGTAGTTGTGGTTTCTTGGTCAAAATTGACATAACTAAAATGGCTAACAGACCGAAATATCAAAATAGCTTGGGCAGAAATGTAACGGGGCTATTTCACAGAGCGCCATTCCTTCCTGTTTCATCTCGAACAGCAAACTGGGGTGTCTTTTGAAGCAACATAGTAACTTCTTGATCCATCTTTGCCAATCATGAACAAACTTGGTATACGTAGTAGTAACGTCCATCATCCGCACCAGATTTGAATCAGGGTCAAATTTTCTAACTGTTAAAAAATTTCATCTCGATTCACGAAATTGTCACTAGTGCGTGGTAACGTCTGGGTGTTCATAGTCTTAACACCTTCAATCATGTCCAAACATCTTTAAACGGGGTATTTGTTGTAAGTATGGCTTGAAACTTGTTTGATTGTGCTCCATGGGGGGTAAAAATTTGAAGCTGAAGCAACATTTCCTGTGGTTCAGGCCGAGGGCACAGATTAATTTTCCGGTGGGTTGCCAGGTATGTTCTTTATAAGCCATACAATTGCCAGGTCTGCATTTTATAAACCAGCCTGCTAGAAGGCAAGCCAGATTAAGCAGTTTCATCCAGTTCTTTGTACTTTTTTGATCATGGGCAATTGTAGTAGAAGAGTGCTCTGTGGAATTGGGGTATAACTTCATGCATCATAGTTGAAATTTGAACTCAAAGTGAGAGGCCAGCCCATGCTACTTGACCCCAGTGACTGACCTTCAGCAAATTTGACCTTGCTGAGCAATTCAAGAACCCACCATGTGCGAATTTAGGTGAAAACCATAATTCTGACTCCCAGTGTCTTCCCTTTCCCGGGCCACATTGACCACCTCTGACTGGGGGATTCCAAGGCATTTCCAGACCAGTGTGGAGATATAATCTCTCCACCTAGTCCTGGGTCTTCCCCGGGGTCTCCTCCCAGATGAACGTGCCTGGAAGACCTCCCTAGGGATGTGCCCAGATGCCTGAACCACCTCAGCTGACTCCTTTCAACATGAAGGAGGAGCGGCTCTACTCCGAGCTCCCCACGGATGACCAAACTTCTCACCCTATCTCTAAGAGAGACACCAGCCACCCTCCTAAGGAAGCCCATTTCAGACGCTTGTACTAGCGGTCTAGTTCTTTTGGTCATGACCCAACCCTCATGACCATAGGTGAGAGTAGGAAGGAAGTTTGACAAGTAGATCGAGAGCGTGGCCGTTTGGCTCAGTTCCTTTTTTCGTCACAACAGTACGGTAGAGTGAATGCAACACTGCCCCTGGTGCACCGATTCTCTGGCCAGTCTCACGCTCCATTGTCCCCTCACTCAAGAACAAGACCCCAAGGTACTTGAACTCCTTCACTTGGGGCAAGACCGTATTCCCTACCCGGAGTAGGCAATCCATTGGTTTCCTGCTGACAACCGTGTGGCCTCAGTTTTAGAGGTGCTGATCCTCATCCCGGCCACTTCACACTCAGATGCGAACTGATCCAGTTAGTGGTGGAGATCACTGGCCAATGAAACCAACAGGACCAGATCATCTGCAAAAAGCAGTGATGAGACCCTGAGCCCACCAAACTGGAAATCCTCCTCCCCTGACTACGCCTCGATATCCTGTCCATGAATGTCACAAACTGGAATGGTGACAAGGTGCAGCCGGAAAGCAGTCGGACTTACTGCCACGCACCTGAACACAGCTCTCACTTTGTGAGTACAGAGATTGGATGGCCCTGAGAAGGGACCCCTCAATCCATACTCCCACAGCACCTCCCACAGTATCTCCCAGGGTACCTCATCATATGCCTTCTCCAAGTCCACAAAACACATGTAGACTGGATGGGCATACTCCCAGGCACCCTCCAGGATTCTTGTGAGAGTGAAGAGTTGGTCAGTTGTTATTGTTCCTTTTCAATCAGAGGTTTGACTATCGGCCGAACCCTCCTTTCCAGCACACTGGAGTAGACTTTAGCAGGGAGGCTGAGTGATGCCCCTGTAGTTGGCACACACTCTCTGGTCCCCGTTTTTAAATATGGGGACCACCACCCCAGTTTGCCACTCCTTAGACACTGCCCCAGACCTCAACGCAATGTTGAATAGATGTCTCATCCAAGACAGTCCCTCCACACCCAGAGCTTTCAGCATTTCTGGATGGATCTCATCAACCCCCGGGACCTTGCCACTGCAAAGCTGTTCAGCAACTTCCACCAGGGAAATTGATGAAAATCCTCCATCAGCTTTCAGCTCTGCCCCTACTATAGACGGCACTCCAGTCTGACGCAGGAGTTCCTCAAAGTGTTCCTTCCAGCGCCAGATTACATCCTTAGTTAAGGTCAACAGAGTCCCATCCTTACTGTAGACACCTTGGATGGTTCCCGTTTTCCCCTCCTGAGGTGCCTCATGGCCTGCCAGAAGCACCTCGGTGCCGACCGAAAGTCCTTCTCCATGGTTGCTCCAAATTCCTCCCAAACCTGCTGCTTTGCCTCCCCCACAGCAGAGGCTGCTGCCCTTCGGGTCTGTCGGTATCTTGCAATTGCCTTGGGAGTCCTCCGAGATAACGTATGTCAGAAAGGACTCCTCCTTCAGTTGGATGGCTTCCCTGACCACCAGTGTCCACCACGGTGTTTGAATGTTGCCACCCCTTGAGGCATCTAAGACTTTCAGGCCACAGCTCCATGCTGCAGCTTCAGCAATGGAAGCTTTGGACATTGCCTATTCTGGTTCAATGCCCCCAACCTCCACAGGGATGCTAGAAAAGCTCCACCGGAGGTGTGAGTTGAAGATCTGTCAGACAGTGGGCTCCTCCAGATGTTCCCAGTTCACCCACAATATCCGTATGGACTTAACAGGTCTGTTCAAAGTCCTCCTACACCCTCTGATCCAACTCACCACCAGATGGCAATCAGTTGACAGCTCTGCCCCCCTGTTCACCATATTATTTGTCTGATCATAAAGATTCCAAAAAGGTATAGTTTGGATTATCTGTGACTGAATAATGGGTAAAAACAGCAAGAATGGCAACAAAGGTCAATTTCAGTTTGTACATGGGTCAAAAGTTAAAGTTGCTATAATTTTGATTAAAAAGTGATGCTATACCTTATACATGTTATACCTTTTTGGAATCTTTGTGATCAGACAGATAATGTGGTACAGTTTTCAATATGACTGGAGCATTTTTAATTTTTAACCCCTGTGTAATTCTTCATTTGACCCCTACCTGGCTGCCTACTGAAAATGTAGGTGGACACCCTTTTTCAAAAGAGTCGTGTCTAAGGAATATTTATGCCAAATGTGGTGCTTGTTTCAGCAATTGAAAGATTCCTCTGTAAATGTTCTGTTATCAGCTTCACTATTTGGCCTTTGCCAAAATAAACCCTTTAAGGGCAATTCTGGGGTAAAGCTGCATGCATCCAGTCCTTGGAGGACTCATGGAACAAACAAACAGATGTTTTTCCAATTATGATGACATGATGATACTAATTATCAGTTTCCAAACTGCACTTTGTTCTTATTATTAACTGTGGCATAGATAAAACTCCTTTCCCTTTTATTGTCAGGGTCGTGTAAACACCGATGTGTTGTAATTTGGTCAGAAAATATTTGGCTGGTCTAACTAAAGCAATTGTTGGGTTGTTTCCTCCTCTGAAGTCAGAATGAGTAAGTTCAGTGCGTCCTGGGAATCCTGGGTCATTAACACTTGTAACTTCCTCACGTGCAGACACTCATTATCCTCCACCACCATTCTCTCACATCTTCACTCGGTGCCGCCCACTTGTGCATGTGCAATGTGTCATCATTAAAAGGAAATGATTGGTGACATCAATGACGCCACGGGAAAATACTCAGCACAGCTCGTAAAAGAGCAGCTTCTCTTCACGCGTGGTCAGTTCAAGTGAAACCTAACACCAAAGCGGGATGTGGATTTAGTGGCGTGCGGTACCAGATTAAGTTCTAAAAACCAAATTAAGCAGGTGAAGTTTAAAAAGTCTGAGAGGAAACTCGGTGGTAGTCAGGTCTTCAAACGTAAAATAAATAAAGAACAAGGAGTTTATTTTCACTGCGGCTATGAAGGGGAGAGAAGAGAAAGTGGTTTATTTTCACTGCAGCAAAATGGGTTTGTTTTAGCTTTGTGGTGTTTAAAGTCGGACTCATCTCCTGCAAGGGTCGGGCTTCGAATCAGTGAAGGCGAGAGAAGAGACAGAAAGGTGGAAAGTGACAAGAAGGAGTAACACAAGAAGAGCGGAGCCTCGGGAAAATAAGAGGGATGAGAGTGGCGCAGTTGTGAGGCTCATATGGTCGTGCTTATTGTTGAGAAATCAAAGGATAGGAGATCCCCGGAGTACCACTGACGCTCCACAGCCGGCTCCTTCCCATCCCAACTCCCTCTAATGATCTGTCTCACTTTATTGGATGTGCAGATGCACACTCGCCCAGCGTGAATGACTATTATCAATCAATCAATCAATTTTTTTATATAGCGCCAAATCACAACAAACAGTTGCCCCAAGGCGCTTTATATTGTAAGGCAAGGCCATACAATAATTATGTAAAACCCCAACGGTCAAAACGACCCCCTGTGAGCAAGCACTTGGCTACAGTGGGAAGGAAAAACTCCCTTTTAACAGGAAGAAACCTATTAGTGAATGCAGATCCACCGCTGAGGCATTCCCAGCATCACAGGAATTAGATTTTTAAACTCTATACTTGGAAATGTGTGACTTCTGCTTTTTTAGGAAATACTACTTCAGATTAGTTGTAGTTTTTTAATTCAGGAGGGACTGAGGTTCGTGCAGCTAAAAATTATACTAAATATGGACGGCCTCACCTACACACACGCACGCACACACACACACACACACACACACACACACACACACACACACACACAGTGAAGCCAGCGTGCTGCCATGCAAGGCACTCAACTGCACACCAGGAACAAGTTGCTGATTAAGGACTGTGCCTGAGGACCCTTAATGTTTTCCATTCTGAAGAGAAGTTCAACTGAGAATCACAAGCCCACTTCTTTCACCACTTGACCATCACCTCCGGAAAGCAGAATACACTTACAAATACACAAAGACACCTGGACCAATTCAACAATAGGTAACTGCATCAAAAACACCTTGCAAATTGGGTGATGGACTTGCAAACACAGGGACTCTTGTGATTTTGATTTGAGGATCCTCTCTAACCTCTAGACTGGCACCTCTCCAATACACAGGTTGCACTGCCATGTAGAACACAATGCGACGTGATACCATCGTTTCAGATCAATAACCAAAGACACTGTCACATTTCTTTCATGATGCTAATCTTTCACCTGGGGCAGCTGAAAATCTGTGGCCATGGTGGTTAATTACCGGCCAATCAGCATTCTTCCTGTGATTTCTAAAATAACTGAAAAATGGGTCTCAAAATTACTGATCAAACATCTGAATAGAGGACCTAATCTACTTCATCCAATGCAATTTGGCTTCCGTCCCCATCACTCCACTGAGTCAGCAAACTGTGTGTTTTTAGAAAAGGTTAAGTATATGCCGGGTAAAACCTTGTATGTGGGTGTTGTGTTCCTAGACCTTAGAAAGGCATTCGACACAGTAGACCACCAAATACTTCTGAAAAACTTACATATTTCAACTTCTCATCTGAATCAATACAATGGTTCAAATCTTATCTAACAAAAAGAGTACAATGTGTCACCGTAAATGGTTGTAAATCTCCTTTTCGTAACAACCCAGTCGGTGTCCCACAGGGATCAATCCTTGGACCTTTACTGTTCTCGCTGTACATGAATGACTGATTTTAAATAAACATACATACATACACACATATACATGTGTGTGTATATATATATATATATATATATATATATATATATATATATATATATATACACAGTGAGGAAAATAAGTATTTGAACACCCTTCGATTTTGCAAGTTCTCCCACTTAGAAATCATGGAAGGGTCTGAAATTTTCATCTTAGATGCATGTCCACTGTGAGAGACATAATCTAAAAAAAAAAAAAAAAAAATCCGGAAATCACAATGTATGATTTTTTTAAATAATTTATTTGTATGTTACTGCTGCAAATAAGTATTTTTAACACCTACCAACCAGCAAGAATTCTGGCTCTCACAGACCTGTTAATTTTTCTTTCAGAAGCCCTCTTATTCTGCACTCTTTACCTGTATTAATTGCACCTGTTTGAACTTTTTACCTGTATAAAAGACACCTGTTCACACAATCAATTACACTCCAACCTGTCCACCATAGCCAAGACCAAAGAGCTGTCTAAGGACACCAGGGACAAAACTGTAGACCTGCACAAGGTTGGGATGGACTACAGGACAACAGGCAAGCAGCTTGGTAGAAGACAACAACTGTTATGATTATTTATTAGAAAGTGGAAGAAACACAAGATGACTGTCAATCTCCCTCGGTCTGGGATTCCATGCAAGATCTCACTTTGTGGGGTAAGGATGATTCTGAGAAAGCTCAGAACTACACAGGAGGACCTGGTCAATGACCTGAAGAGAGCTGGGACCAGAGTCACAAAGATTACATTAGTAACACATGATGCTGTCATGGTTTAAAATCCTGCAGGGCAGCAAGGTCCTCCTGTTCAAGCCAGTACATGTCCAGGCCCGGTTGAAGTCCACCAGTGACCATCTGGATGATCCATAGGAGGCATGGTGTTGTGAAAACTGTAATGACACGGACCCACAACAGGGGGCGTAAATGAACGGTCGGTCAATGGAAATAAGAAGTAACACTTTTAATGTTGTGAAATGTGCACAACGGATACAGATACAATGCAATACTAAAGTCAATTATAAAGTTGGTGTCGTGTGGGCAGGCTCGAGGATAGGAGACGCCTGTCCAGAGAAGAGTCGGGACCCACACGATTTCCACCGCCAACGGATCTGGAACACTCCAGAGCTGCCAAGTCCAGAGTCACCAGGTGGCCACCGTCTCCAGCTGTCAGATCGGGTACTGCTGGCAGGGAACAGAAACAGTCAAGAGTGGGTGTGTGTGCACACACCCAGTAAACAGTCAGCTGAGTATTCCTGATACAGGGACAAAACACCACCTCCTAATCCCACTACTTCCTCTGGTTATCCGTGCAGACTCCACTACACAAGTATAAGAGTGAAGAGTGGAGAACGCCACCTCTTACCACTCCCTTCGACTCGGCAGGCCGTGGAGAAGCTGCAAACTCAGAAGGCAAATTAACTACTAATACAGACGTGAAGGACGTCACAACTGAATAGTACGGCTGAGTGTCTACCTGAATGATTCAGACGATTTCTCGGCAGAGGTGTGGTGTCTTCTCCAGGCTTTTACGGGTGGCATGATGAGTTGATGGATGACAGCTGTCAGAGTTCCTGGTGCTCCTGGCAGTGACTGCGCCCTCTGGTGCCTGAAGCCCGACTACAGGCAGGGCGCCCTCTGGTGTTGGGCCAGCAGTACCTCCTCTTCGGGCGGCCCACACAACAGGACCCCCCCCCCCCCCCCTGTTGGGATGTCTTGGTAGAAATTGGCCAGGAGGGCCGGGTCCAGAATGAAGCTCTGCTTCACCCAGGAGCGTTCCTCGGGTCCGTATCCCTCCCAGTCCACCAGATATTGGAATCCCCGGCCCCGTCGACGAACGTCCAGAAGCCTGCGGACAGTCCACGCAGGCTCTCCATCGATGATCCAGGCAGGAGGCGGCGCTGGTCCGGGAGTGCAGAGGTCGGAGGAGTGACTGCGGCTGGACTGAGGACTTTGGTGATTGGAAAAGGTCCGATATATCTGTCCTTCAGTTTTTGGGAGTCCACCTGCAGAGGGATGACAGCCAAACCTCCTGCCCAGGCTGGTATGCAGGGGCTGGGGTACGCTGGCGGTCTGCATGGTCCTTAGCCCTTGTCCAGGCTTTCAGAAGGGCAGAGCGGACAGTGCGCCACACCCGACGGCACCTTCTGAGGTGGGCCTGGACCGAGGGGACCTCGACCTCTCCCCCTACGGCTGGAAACAATGGGGGCTGGTACCCTAAACACGCCTCAAAGGGGGAGAGGCCGGTGGCAGATGAGACTTGACTGTTGTGGGCGTATTCGATCCAGGCCAGATGTTGACTCCAGGCCGTCGGGTGTGCGGAGGTGACACACCGCAGGGCCTGCTCCAGGTCTTGGTTCGCCCGCTCTGCCTGTCCATTGGTCTGAGGGTGGTACCCGGACGAGAGGCTCACGGTGGCCCCCAGTTCCCTACAGAAACTCCTCCAGACTTGCGAGGAGAACTGGGGACCACGATCCGAGACTACGTTCGTGGGGATACCATGCAGACGCACGACATGGTGGACCAGGAGGTCTGCAGTCTCCTGGGCCGTCGGGAGCTTCGGGAGGGCCACGAAGTGGGCCGTCTTAGAGAACTGGTCCACTATCGTTAGGATGGTCGTCATACCCTGGGACGCAGGGAGACCCGTGACGAAGTCCAGGCCTATGTGGGACCAGGGGCGACGAGGCACCGGCAGCGGATGGAGGAGTCCTTGGGCCTTCTTATGTTCTGCCTTGCCCCTGGCACAGGTGGTGCAGGCCTGGACGTACTCCCAGACGTCGGTTTCCATCGACGCCCACCAGAAGCGCTGCCGGACCACTGCCACGGTTCTTCGCACCCCCGGGTGACAGGAGAGCTTAGAACTGTGACAGAAGTCCAAGACCGCAGCCCTGGCCTCTGGTGGGACGTACAGCCGGTTTTCAGGTCCATCTCCAGGGTCCGGGTGTCGAGTCAGGGCCTCCTGGATGGTCTTCTCCACGTCCTAGGTGAGGGTTGCGACGACAGTGGACTCGGGGATGATGGTGTCCGGTGGATCCGACAGCTCTGGCTTGACTTCCTCTTCATGCACCCGGGACAGTGCATCGGACCATTGGTTTTTAGTCCCGGGGCAATACGTGATCTGGAAGTCAAACCGACCAAAGAACAGTGACCAACGGGCTTGCCTGGGGTTTAGACGCTTGGCGGTCTGGATGTATTCCAGGTTCTGATGGTCCGTGAAAACCATGAAGGGAACCGTGGCTCCCTCCAGAAGGTGTCTCCACTTCTCAAGAGCCTCTTTCACCGCCAGAAGTTCCCGATTGCTGACGTCATAGTTCCGTTCAGCCGGGGTCAACCTGCGGGAATAGTAGGCACAAGGATGGAGTACCTTATCGGACTCCCCACTCTGGGACAGCACGGCTCCTATCCCTGAGTCAGAGGCATCCACTTCGACTATAAACTGGCGATCAGGGTCAGGTTGCACCAGAACTGGTGCAGTCGAGAACCGACGTTTCAACTCCTTAAACGCGGCTTTGCACCGATCCGACCAGGTGAAGGGGACTTTAGTGGAGGTCAGGGCTGTCAGGGGGCTAACAACCTGACTGTAGCCCTTAATGAACCTCCGATAGAAATTCGCAAAACCGAGGAACTGTTGCAGCTTTCTATGGCTTGTTGGTTGGGGCCAATCTCTCACCGCAGCAACCTTGGCCGGATCAGGGGCGACAGAGTTGGAGGAGATTATGAACCCCAAGAAGGACAAAGAAGCGCGGTGGAACTCACACTTCTCGCCCTTCACAAACAGCCGGTTCTCCAACAACCGCTGCAGGACCTGACGTACATGCTTAACATGGGTCTCAGGATCCGGGGAGAAGATGAGAATATCGTCCAGATATACGAAGGTGAACCGATGCAGGAAGTCCCGCAAGACGTCATTAACCAAGGCTTGGAACGTCGCGGGCGCATTGGTGAGACTGAACGGCATGACTAGGTACTCAAAATGACCTAAGGGGGTGTTAAATGCCGTCTTCCACTCGTCTCCCTTCCGGATCCGAACCAGGTGATACGCATTTCTAAGATCCAACTTTGTGAAAATTTGGGCTCCATGCACACAACACATGGGAGAAGGTGGCCAGAATAGAGCTTTTTGGAATCAACTCCACTTACCATGTTTAGAGGATGAGAACAAACCCATGAAAACCATCCCAACCGTGAAGCATGGGGGTGAAAACATCATACTCTGGGGTGCTCTTCTGCAAAGGGGACAGGACGACTGCACCGTATTGAAGGGAGGATGGATGGGGTCATGTATTGCGAGATTTTGGCAAACAACCTCCTCAGTAAGAGCATTGAAGATGGGTCATGGCTGGGTCTTCCAGCATGACAATGACCCCAAACACACAGCCAGGGCAACTAAAGAGGGGCTCCGTAATAAGCATTTCAAAGTCCTGGAGTGGCCTGGCCAGTCTCCAGACCTGAACTCAATAGAAAATCTTTGGAGGTAGCTGAAACTCCAAACCTGAAAGATCTAGAGAAGATCTGTGTGGAGAAGTGGACCAAAATCCCTGCTGCAGTGTGTGCAAACCTGGTGAAAAACTACAGGAAACGTTTGACCTCTGTAATTACAAACAAAGGCTACTGTACCAAATACTAACATTGATTTTCACAGGTGTTCAAATACTTATTTGCAGCAGTAACATACAAATAAATTATTAAAAAAATCATACATTGTGATTTCTGGATTTTTTTTTTAGATTATGTCTCTCACAGTGGACATGCACCTAAGATGAAAATTTCAGACCCCTCCATGATTTCTAAGTGGAAGAACTTGCAAAATCGCAGGGTGTTCAAATACTTATTTTCCTCACTGTATATATATATATATATATATATATATATATATATATATATATATATATATATATATATATATATATATATATATATATACACACACATACATACACACAACACACACACACACACACACACACACACACACACATATACATACATACATACATCCTTGCACTTGCATCCTGACACTTGCGTGACTGATGCATTCACTTACATGCCCTGTGTCATGCAGGAGAGTAAACTCGTTAAAGGGTGTAGATTGAAAATGAGAGGAGCACTGGTGAGTGCAATGGTGCAAAGAGAATTTTGAAATGTTCAAAAAATCTTTCACGCATAAATATTGTGCAACGTTGCGCGATCTACTCACCAACACTATGTGCAGCTCGTCAAGCAAAGAGTAAAGAAGAAGTGAACAGTGTGAGTGGTTGCGTCAGTGCCCACAAGATGTTAAATCTATCATAAACATACTTTTACAGCTGCACACTAGAAGGAAAGAACGTGCAACTGTTTTACCAAGCCATGAGAACGTAAACATGGCAAATAATTACCTTTTTAGATGGCTCCAAATGCTTTCTCCAGGTCGTTCAGCGTTGAGAGCAGCTGCGGCTGGAGCGGTTCGCTGTGATTCAGGAAGGGATTAAAGCCGTTTTCAACTGCCAACTCACAGAGAAAATCATTAGTCTGCTACCAAATAATTATTTTACATCCACAGTGTCCAGTGCACAATGCGTGGCAGGCAGTAGAACAAAGCACGGCGTCCAGCTGGGAACACAGCGGGTGGGATCGTTACAACGATGTGCATACAAGTGCACAGATCAAAGTCGTGCAAGTGTCAGGGACCCTTAAGTCAGTGGTTAGGGTTTAGACAGGAACCACCAGGATTGTCAAGACTTGGACTTTCAATCTCCTTCAAAGACATCACCATCACTAAACACCTCTGTCAAGCGACCTCATGACTCTATAAGCTCTTCGCAGGCGTCTCTTGACCTCAAAGGCCAAGGACTCCAAGGCATGAACGTCACTGCAGAGATAAGCAAATCGCTCTTCAAGTTCAGTATGTTGGCCACATACAGAAAGACTTCTGATGGCCCAGTTGGGGAAAACAGTGAAAGCATCACTGTTCTGTTCTTTGGTAATATAATGACTCGTTGAGGGTGTGTGTGTTATTGAGATGGAGCAGCATTTTTTCTTTTTTTCCCCCTGTCTGTATATGTAGTAATGCTAAATGCCACAATGGCAGAACCATTTATGAACATTAATACACATATATGCAATTTATTCTTGCAAGACAGAAGGTATATAGTTCGCAGGGCTGGATACAGAGTGAAAATCTGACAGATGCATTTTTGCTCAATGATAAAATAAAAATCGTACGTGCCTTGTTATTCAATAATCTTCATTCTTTTATTTGTGTACAACATACACTGTCACACTTCTTTTAATATATTTATTATACTTCATGGACCATAGTGAACACTTCTTATTTGTATAAATATGATGTCCTAAAAAACAACACTATAACAAAAATTGACTGTAAACTGTAAAATCTTTCAATTATACCTGAATCTATATATGTTTTTTTTCAATTGATAAACTCAATAAAAATATGACTGCATATATTCTTAATAATAATATTGAGATACAGACAGTTCACAGAAGACATTTTCCATTGATACCAATCAAAATTAGAAATAGTCCAGCAGTAACAATATTTGTCATGTCCAGGTAACAATATTCATCATGTCCATGACTAAATATACTAAAACACATACATCACAATTGTACATATATCACAATTGTGATATGTGTAATTTGTGATATTGTGATGTATTTGTTTTAGTATATTTAGATTTTGTTGTGATTTGGCACTTTATAAGCCGATTAAATTGAAATTGAACATTTTATTGAGTCTTAAAGTAAATAAATATGAAATAAGCCGATTAAATTGAAACTGAACATTTTATTGAGTCTTAAAGTAAATAAATATGAAATTGGTCACTGGATCCTTAAACTTTGGACATAATAAACTCTACATGGTGGATCCTTGATCTCTGGACATAAATAGGAATAAACAAAATCTGTAGTTTCCTTTCAGACATTATTGGCATGAATGTCTTCCCATACATCTGAGCTGCTGTGTTGTGTGGGCCGCTGAAGAGGAGGTACTGCTGGCCCACCACCACAAGATGGCGCCCTGCTTGAAGTGCGGGCTTCAAGCACGAGAGGGCGTTGGAGCAACCAGGAGTGACAGCTGTCACTCATCATCCGTACCAGCTGTCACTCATCCACTACTCATCACCACCACCATAAAGGCCGGACTGCAACTCCACCTCCCCGCCGAGAAATCAGCTACCATTCAGGTAACTTTCTCTGCTGACTCAAATCACTGAGTGATAACCTGAACTTCTTTTGCAGCCGTTATCCTGTGGTGTTCTGCCTTATCTGTGGGATTGGCGTTTGGTGTGATCAGCGACGGCTTCGCCTCACACCCCAAACCAAGATAAGTGGTTAAACAGGAGCTGCACGAGTGTGTGATTGGAGGTGGAGGTTCTCCCTCCTTTACTGAACACTGACTGTGGGATTACTAAGTGTGCGAACTCACACTCATCAGGACTGTATCTGTTTTCTGCCAGCAGTACCGGGTCTGACTGCTGAAGACAGCGGCCACCTGGGGCGCCAGGGCTTGGCGCTCCGGTGTTCTTCAGCTCCGTTGGTGGTGGAAGCTGTGTGGGGATCCAGCTCTTCTCTCGCCAGGCGTCTTCTATCGTCGAGCCTGCCCACACGTCACCTGGTGTATGATTGACAGTCCACCATATTGTTATTGTCTGTACGTCGTTGTGCGATTCACAACATTAAATTGTTACTTTTGGCTTATCCATTGTCCGTTCATTAACGCCCCCTGTTGTGGGTCCGTGTCACGACACTTTTACAACATGCTGTGCTGCACGTCAGAATGTAATTTATAAAGAAATACAGCACGTTTCATTTTGGGAGGAAAAAAACATTTTAGTCGATTGTAGTTTCTTGTCTGTATTACAACGTTTGGAAAGAGGTGTTTATTTAAAGCGGCAATTCGTTTTGAAGTTATTCCGACTGGACTCTGTCTCAGCAGAGAGCCGCACGCGCAGCGTTTGGAGCTGTGCCAACGGAACGGAGGACGATTCTCGTTTCTTGAATGCAACAAGACAAGAGTCCCAGTTAGTGACTTTAAGCCACACAAAAGTGGACTCACGATATTTTAATGGCTTTGACAGGGAATAAGAAGTGGACTTGCCGTTTCTGAAGAGCAGCGAATCAAAGAACCAATGAGCTCGTGGACTGAAGCATTGCTTCAATGGTTCACGGCTTCAAAGTGGAGTCATGCTGCAGAAATGGTTGATTACAGAACCACTGCAGACCAAACCCTGAATATCTGACTTTATTTGTACGTCCGTCTGACTCAGAAACTTGGAAAAATCTGTATAATTTACGGACTATAGGTTGACATGAAAACCACCAAAAAACTGTGTTACCACGGGGACACGTTCGGCACTATTTGGGATTATTCCAAGATATTTTTTTTACCGATGACGAACGATGAGACACCGAGGAGACGGGGCCCCCACCATACACCATACCAGGACAAACAACCACACATGAACAAACAGTGACAGCAACAGTCTGTTGTCTAATTAGTGAGAATCCATACCCTAATCTAGAACACCAGAGTCTTGATCCCCTTGAGAGCACCCAAAACCAAATTGTGGTGACGGCCACAAACACGCAACCATCCACACACAGAGACTCAGATCACAGCTAATATCCGATCACTACTGTGGCTGGTGTGTTGGCCAAGACTACAGTACAGAACCTTACCATATGACATGGACCACTCAGGCACGTCAGAAGCCACACGACCGACCGCAAGCAACGACAGAAATGGGTCCAGGACGCACGGCTCCAGGAGAAACCAGGAGAGATGCAGTAGCATTTTGATGTTCTAAATGGGTGAAAGGAGGCGCTGTGTAAAGGTGCCCTGACACTTGCACGACTTTGATCCACACACTTGCACGCACCTCGTTGTGACGATCCCACCCGCTGTGTTCCCAGCTGGACACTGTGCCTTGTTCCACTAGCTGCCACGCGCTGTGAGCTGGACACTGCATCTGTAAAATATTATTTTGTAGCGGATTAATCATTTTCTCTGCGAGTTGGCTGTTTCTGAATCACATGGCTTGGTAAAAAAAGTTGCCCGTTCTTTCCTTCTTGTGTGCAGCTGCAAAAGTATGTTTATGATCGATTTAACATCTTGTTATAATTGTTCAGAGGGACAGCGCTCTGATGCGGTGCACTGACGCAACCACTCACACTCTTCACTTCTTCTTTACTTGACTTGACAAGCCCAAGTGTGATTTATACTTCGAGAACAATGGAACACAGCAGGAATCATAAATTGGCGTCCGGTAACGTTGTATGTGAGGGTGTGGCTTCCAGTCACGTTGAGTACCGTGGCATTGCTCGGACTTGCGCTGAAAACCACTTAATTTCTGCATCCTGTGCTTGACGCAGAAAAATTAAACATGTTTAATTTTTGGCATCCGATTCACTTCATCCATTGCGTCCCTCACGCTGTTGTGGCGTTGAGCTACATCGTCTCGGCATTGGGTTGCTTCCACATGGTGTGGTCATGACGCCGCACGACGCAACTCGAAGTGGGCCCGGTGTGAAAGGGGCATTAAGGTACGGAGATGAGGGAGGATGAGGTGAGAACAAGTCAGGGTGAGAAAAGAGGCATTGATGAGATGGTGTCATGGCTGCAGGGGGCCTTTTGTTTTTCAAATTGTGAGTAAAAGTGTAAGTATGAAGCTGTAAAACCTCCCCACATTGATAAGCAGTTACAACTGCAGACAGACTGACTCTCTGGGCCCACTGATATTTTCTGTGCTGGCCACGCATACAGGCCTCTACTTTCCTCTGTGAATGTCATATTTGTGCTTTTCAAATGCATTGCCAGTCCTGTGGGTCTTCTGCTTGCTGGTGGTAGTTTGCTCAACTCACCAGAGAACAAGGGCTTATTGTTGCTGCACTAAAGAGTTTTTATTTGGATGCTGATCACCTTCTAAAAACCCAATGCAGAAACGGAATCAGTGTAATTATCCAGGCTGGTGTTGGTGGTTTGGAAAACCTCCCAGCTGAATGAGTCCAAGTAAACCCCGAGCCCCTCTGTGGCAAGACCAAACCATCTCCTTACTTACTTTGTGTTACCTCAGTCTTGGCCACTTTAAGCTTTTGAGGGAACTGACTTGGATCGTCTGAGTGACAGTGTGGGTCGCGGTCTTGAGCAGTGTAGCAGGGGTCCAGTTTTACATGAACAAAAAGTGTTCTCATCATTGCACATCCCTGATTGATGGAGAAAGAAGAGACGGATCATGGTTTACTCTGAGGGGTCCTCTTCTCACATTAGCACAATGCCTCCTAACTTCCAGACTCCAACATTTCGACATCTGCAGACTGTTGAACAGTGACTGGTCCCCAAGACTCTTGGGCTCAAGCCAGTCAAATTTGGCACAGGGCTGGTTGCAGTGGGGAGACTGATCACCCTGATTTGCATATTAATTCAGTCATGCAGTCAGTGAGTGCAAAAGTGTGTTTTGGATATTAGAGAATATAGCAGAATTTGGGTATATCCAACTCCTGAAAGTAGCCGGCCATCAACATAGCTAGGATGCAACCACCATAACCCGTTTACATATTAATGCATGTGGTTAACAATTGGCATCCAAATGGACAATGGGGCAGGAGGGAAAGTATGTGACCAGACAAACAAAGAGTATGAAATTTCACAGAACTGCAAAGGATGAAGCACAGAGGGGACCCAAGTACAGGAAAACAGTGGGAACCAGGTGAAGAAGGAACACATTTTGGTGGTGATCAATTCATCAAACATGTTTTCTACTAGAAATGTTGTCCTTTCATATAATTAATTAAATTAAAATAATTAAATTGCGACAACGGGCATACAGGTCAATTTGGTAAGTTGCATATTTGAGTCAGAGATTGTAGGCATTATATGCGACGATGGGCGTTAAGGGGTTAATATATCAGCTTTTAGGATACAGATGTAGAAATGCATGCCAAAAAAGAAGGTCAATACATATCTGTAGGCCTTAGAGATTGTGTCATATCTTTGCCGTTGCACTGAATAAGCTGAACTCAAGATTAAATGTGTGTAATTTGTCTGAATTCCAAACTTCATCAGTTTTCTCCACTGGAATTTTGTAGAGATCAGGAAGACTTTTCACTCCCTTACACCACCTCAGCTTGGTGAGGTATCTTTACCAAGCTTCCGTGTCTAATGCCACCACCCCGTTGAACCACTGGACATCATTTGTCTGTTCCAATAACTGCTGATGGTGTTCCGCTTCAAATACAAACAACATTGGCACACTTGGCCATTTCGAGTCCATGTGCATGCACCAGATGACATCACTTTCAGGATCCCAAATTCTCAGATACAACTTAATGTAGGAACAGACAATTTTGACAAAACCTACAACTGACTGCAAGTCATCAATGTCACAATTAATGTTAATGTATAGGTCATGAGGTCATCCAGAGCTGGGGCACGGGATTGCCTGCCTCACAGATCCACAGCTGACCGGATGTTAACATTCCATTGTATAGATTGGATCGTGTTCATATGCTGGATGCAAAGATTTGGCTAAAACCACCAACACAGAAACATCTGGGCAGGTCACGGTAGATATAACTGCATGCAGTTAAAACGCTCACTGTGCAGCCACTCCTGCGTTAACGAATGACGGTGAACAATCTTCTGGGATTTATAACGAGGTGAGGAAAGGTCAGGAGAAGTATAACATGTTGCTATCTATCTTATGGACGGGTGTCACAGGCTCTTGTTACAAGTACCGGAATTCCAAGCGCCTAAATCCATAATGAATGGACAGAGGAGTGACAAGTGCAAAGATATTTTCAGGATACATTACTTAATCTGCTGTCAACTACAAGTGAACTAATGAGTCCCTAATGGGGGTCTTATTGAAATTACCCACGTACCCTCCGTACATACTACAGTTAGAAATCATAAATCTCTAAGTGCTACATGTGGTGAAAGACACAAATCACGTAAAATGCCACACAGTAATGTCATTTCTTATATACCACAGACTTTTGGAGTTGATCTGCAGTGTTAAACAAAATTAATTACCACCTAAAATGTTAATGCTAAAAGCAATTTAGTTAATATGCCTGTTGATTTGGACCAACAGCAAAACAGACATACAGGACATACAGTATCTACCTCCAAAAATAATAAGGAAGCAACAGTGGTGTGTTTTTCTGTGCATGATCCAGCACATAGGTGTGACAGTTGGATAAACAAAAACTGACACTTGAGCACGTTGGTGGAAAACATGTCCCCCACTGTCACGATAGCAATGCGACACAGATATGCGTCCCAGAAGGTCACAGTCTAAAGCCGTGACAAACGTGTGTGTGAAGACCACAGATGTCTACAGTGTGATCTGGTAACATGTCGGGCTTGTACCATGCGATGTGTGCAAAAATAAGCGTCACTATATAACTTGGCTGACATGTTCCAAATTCACTGATTTTGCAGTATTTGGCTTTGGCAAGTCCATTTGGACTTTCGTAATCAGAGGTGTAATTAATTGACAGAAGTGATGTGACAGCTGACTCGGCCATCAGATGTGTATCTATCTGTATGTGGTGAAAGAGTTGACCTTGTAGAGACATTCACTCACGTATCTCAGCAGTGACATTCAACTCTCTGGGTCCTTGGCCTTTGAGATCAAGAGATGTCTGGGGAGACCTGATGGAGTCATGAGGTCACTGGACAGAGGTGTTTGGCAATGTCGACATCTCTGCAAAAGAACAAAAGTCCAAGTCTTTAGGGCTCTGGTGTGTGGTTGTGAGGCAGCAACTGGATGTTTTTGGTACTAGGACCCTTTGGAAGTTCCTTGGGTAGCTATGAAATGACTTTGTATCAGATCATTGGTCATGTGGCGTGTTTGTCTGTGCATGATGCAGTACATAGGTAGTACCAGAGCATTCATTCTCCCACACTGGACTTGACTTGGTGGTCATCAAAAAGAATATATGTGTGAGATGCAATTTCCATATCTGCCTTAAAAGGACACTGTTTTGCAATCTTGCAAGTGCAACAGCGCCCCCAAGTCTTAATGGTAGTTGAATTGGAAATGGATTATATTTCTATAGCAATTTTCCATCTGAAGCAGATGCTCAGTGATGCTTCATATTCACACACACACACTCAAACACTGATGTCAGCGCGCTCAGCTGCATACCAGGGAGCAACTTGTGATTAAGGACCCAGGCTCTGATTGGGATATTAACCGAGAATCTTCACCTCTTACCCATCACATAAGAGGAGACGCAGAGGTGCAGGATTTAGTGGCACTATTTTGTCTTGAAGTTCTTCACACTAAACTTACAATATTTTATATTTTTCATTGGAGTCCATTCTTCTGGATTTTCCATTCAAATAGCAGTTGAACCTGAGTTGTGACTGCATTTAAACAATGGAACTAAAGTAGACCGTATGAAAGAACCACCACCTGAAATGTCCAGTGAGCCCTCTGAAAATTTGTTTTGGCAATGAACTTTCAATTCTGGCTCAGTGTCTGTTCTGCTTTCCATCAATCAGTGACAAGACGTCCACTTAACTACACAAAGAGTGTCCAACTTCAAGTGGACCACAATTGCTGTAACTAAAGCCAAGTGGAGGCTCAGCAATCATCTGTAATGTTCATAGCATCTCCACCCAGACAAGCTGATTTCATTTCAATTTTATTGAGTGCTGTGTTTATGTCTGAGGATTTATTTTTCATACTCAGAAAGCTGAAGGGCCACTTACTGAACACTAAACTGTCAGTTTGGTTAGTGTTGGCGATGCAGTCTGTGGTGCCACATGAGCAAATGTGTTTTGTAAAAACAGGATTTTAATTGTAGTGATCACAGTTGCAAATGAGGAGGCTGATATCAGACACACAGCTTGGGTTACAGCTAAAGGCCCTCTGACACTTGCACGACTTTGATGCACGTACTGTGTCGTGCAGAAACGTAAACTCGTTGTTAACAGGTGTATAATGAACGTGAGATGGGCGCCGGCGTATGCAATTGCGCCCCTCTCACCCCCAAGAGAATTTTGAAATGCTCAATAAATCTTTCACGCGTCCATGTTTTGCAACAAACGTGAAGTGGTAATGAATGTTGCACCATCTACTTGCCAACACTACGTGCAGCTCGTCAAGTTGAGTAAAAAGTGAACAGTGCAAGTGGTTGCGTCAGCGCACCGCATCAGAGCACAGCTCCTCTGAATGATTATAACGAGATGTTAAATCTATCACAAACATACTTTTACAGCTGCACACAAGAAAGAAAGAACATATTTACCAAGCCATTACAGTATAAACATGACAAATAATTACCTTTTTAGACGGCTCCAAATGTTTCTTCAGCACGTGCATGAGAAAAGCAGGAGCTGGAGCACTCCTCTGTGATTCCGGAAGCGATTCTAGGGGTTTTCAACACCTAACTCGGACAGAAAATGATTTAATCCGCTACAAAATAATTATTTTATATACGCAGTATCCAGCACCCAACACGTGGCAGCCAGTGGAACAAAGCACGGCATCCAGCTGGGATCATCACAACAATGTGTGTGCAAGTGCGGGGATCAAAGTCGTGACATTGTCAGGGCACCGTTACTGTCACTGTCAGTTGTCAGCTACCTGGTCAGGAGACAGTTACAAAGTCAGATATAGTCAGGACTGAGTTTGTACTCCACAGACTTGTTTTACAACTGACTGCAAACTGTATCAAGCTATTTATGGGGAAACCTTTTTTTTTATTATTGTTATAAGTGAGCAGCAATGTTCAGTGCTGAAAAATGAAGTCAAAGTGGTTGGTAGTGCCAATATCCTGCAGTATCTGAATGCCAACTTGACACTGGCTTCAGCAGAAATAAATATGTTTACACCCTGATGCAATAAATAGTTGCAGTCTCCATACTGTAGCTAGTTTCCCCGTTTGTGACTACTGTAAAGGAGGAGAGATTTGTTTTATATAAGTTATTAGTTTCAGCTATTTTAAGACATATAATTATGAATATTTAGACATGGTTTCTGTGAGTGACAGCTCATATTTTTCAGGTCCAGGTTGCTGCTACTAGCAGGTGGTCATGTGTTGTGAACATGATTGTTTGTTCTTTTTGAACATTTAATTACGAGGTCTGTTAGAAAAGTATCCGACCTTTTTATTTTTTTTCAAAACCATATGGGTTTGAATCACGTGTGATTGCATCAGCCAAGCTTGAACCTTCGTGCGCATGCGTGAGTTTTTTCACGCTTGTCGGTTGCGTCATTCGCCTGTGAGCAGGCTTTGTGTGAGCAGTGGTCCACCCCTCTCGCTGCCTAGCAACGCCTTGATGAAGCCTCACAGGACATGTTGGGGCATGTCCAGCTCATGCACAATTTCTCGGATAGTCACACGACTGAAAAGCCGCCTGAAAGCCGTCCTGTGGTTTTGTGCCGCGCCATGAGCGGCACGGTGGCGCATCCCTCAGCTCCTCTTTCCATGAAAAAAACTCCTGTAACAGTGGAATGTGCCGAAAAAGTACTGATGTCCACGTCTTCTGCCATTGTTGTGTAAGTCAGACGACGTCCCAGATCAACAAAGTCTTCACGTTGGAAATGATCTGGTTGTTTCAGACTGTCGATCGACGCTCAGAGTGCGCCGCGCTCTCAGACGCTGTGGGCGGTCTTTAAACCGCCTGGAGCACTCCTTAATCTGTGTAATCCCCATAAAATCGTCCCTGAATGCCATCTGAATTTTCTGAATAGTGTCCACCTGGAGGTCTCGCACAGTTTCTGGAAAAATTTGATGCAGCAAAGATCCAAATCGTTCAGACATTTTATTCGCAATAAAAATCCGACGAGAGGTTGTAATGGTCAACAGTCAGGCTTCTAGCTTGCCTCTACTGGTGGTTGGCTCTCACTGCGGTATTGTATCACTTCCTGTTCCGGAGCACAGCGGTGTTTTGCTGTATCTGTTAGCTGTTTAATCTGCACAGTTAGATTGATCTAGTTAACTAGATAACGATTTGTTTCACAGTGTAATCTTCACGTGCCTTAACTAAAGCACTCCCTCTGCTGAATCACCTCTAAATTATTTACACATTATTCACTTTGTGTGTTTTTAGGAATCCGCTAGCTTAGCGCAGCTACTAGCTCTTAGCCAATTTAGCATGGTGGCTTCTCCTGTCTCTCCCGCACTTTTCTGCTCTGGGTGTGAAATGTTTAGTTATTCCTCTGCCTCCTTTAGCAGTAATGGTACTTGTAATAAATGTAGCTTATTCGTAGCTTTGGAGGCCAGGCTGGGCGAATTGGAGACTCGGCTCCGCACCATGGAAAATTCTACAGCTAGCCAGGCCCCTGTAGTCAGTGCGGACCAAGGTAGCTTAGCCGCCGTTAGTTCCCTTCCAGCAGATCCCGAGCAGCCGGGAAAGCAGGCCGACTGGGTGACTGTGAGGAGGAAGCGTAGCCCTAAACAGAAGCCCTGTGTACACCGCCAACCCGTTCACATTTCTAACCGTTTTTTCCCCACTCGGCGACACACTCACCGAGGATCAAACTCTGGTTATTGGCGACTCTGTTTTGAGAAATGTGAAGTTAGCGACACCAGCAACAATAGTCAATTGTCTTCCGGGGGCCAGGGCAGGCGACACTGAAGGAAATTTAAAACTGCTGGCTAAGGCTAAGCGTAAATTTGGTAAGATTGTAATTCACATCGGCAGTAATGACACCCGGTTATGCCAATCGAAGGTCACTAAAATTAACATTGAATTGGTGTGTAACTTTGCAAAAACAATGTTGGACTCTGTAGTTTTCTCTGGGCCCCTCCCCAATCGGACCGGGAGTGACATGTTTAGCCGCATGTTCTCCTTGAATTGCTGGCTGTCTGAGTGGTGTCCAAAAAATGAGGTGGGCTTCATAGATAATTGGCAAGCTTCTGGGGAAAACCTGGTCTTGTTAGGAGAGATGGCATCCATCCCACTTTGGATGGAGCAGCTCTCATTTCTAGAAATCTGGCCAATTTTCTTAAATCCTCCAAACCGTGACTATCCAGGGTTGGGACCAGGAAGCAGAGTTGTAGTCTTACACACCTCTCTGCAGATTCTCTCCCCCTGCCATCCCCTCATTACCCCATCCCCGTAGAGACGGTGCCTGCTCCCAGACCACCAATAACCAGTAAAAATCTATTTAAGCATAAAAATTCAAAAAGAAAAAATAATATGGCACCTTCAACTGCACCACAGACTAAAACAGTTAAATGTGGTCTATTAAACATTAGGTCTCTCTCTTCTAAGTCCCTGTTAGTAAATGATATAATAATTGATCAACATATTGATTTATTCTGCCTTACAGAAACCTGGTTACAGCAGGATGAATATTTTAGTTTAAATGAGTCAACACCCCGAGTCACACTAACTGCCAGAATGCTCGTAGCACGGGCCGAGGCGGAGGATTAGCAGCAATCATCCATTCCAGCTTATTAATTAATCAAAAACCCAGAAAGAGCTTTAATTCATTTGAAAGCTTGACTCTTAGTCTTGTCCATCCAAATTGGAAGTCCCAAAAACCAGTTTTATTTGTTATTATCTATCGTCCACCTGGTCGTTACTGTGAGTTTCTCTGTGAATTTTCAGACCTTTTTTCTGACTTGGTGCTTAGCTCAGATAAGATAATTATAGTAGTCAATTTTAACATCCACACAGATGCTGAGAATGACAGCCTCAACACTGCATTTAATCTATTATTAGACTCAACTGGCTTTGCTCAAAATGTAAATTAGTCAACCCACCACTTTAATCATATCTTAGATCTTGTTCTGACTTATGGTATGGAAATTGAAGACTTAACAGTATTCCCTGAAAACTCCCTTCTGTCTGATCATTTCTTAATAACATTTACATTTACTCTGATGGACTACCCAGCAGTGGGGAATAAGTTTCATTACACTAGAAGTCTTTCAGAAAGCGCTGTAACTAGGTTTAAGGATATGATTCCTTCTTTATGTTCTCTAATGCCATATACCAACACAGTGCAGAGTAGCTACCTAAACTCTGTAAGTGAGATAGAGTATCTCGTCAATAGTTTTACATCCTCATTGAAGACAACTTTGGATGCTGTAGCTCCTCTGAAAAAGAGAGCTTTAAATCAGAAGTGCCTGAACTCTGTGGTATAACTCACAAACTCGCAGCTTAAGCAGATAACCCGTAAGTTGGAGAGGAATCTCACTAATTTAGAAGATCTTCACTTACCCTGGAAAAAGAGTCTGTTGCTCTATAAAAAAGCCCTCCGTAAAGCTAGGACATATTACTACTCATCACTAATTGAAGAAAATAAGAACAACCCCAGGTTTCTTTTCAGCACTGTAGCCAGGCTGACAAAGAGTCAGAGCTCTATTGAGCTGAGTATTCCTTTAACTTTAACTAGTAATGACTTCATGACTTTCTTTGCTAATAAAATTTTAACTATTAGAGAAAAAATTACTCATAACATCCCAAAGACGTATCGTTATCTTTGGCTGCTTTCAGTATTTTCATTAGTTACTTCCTCCAAACCATCAACATGTCTATTAGACCCCATTCCTACCAGGCTGCTCAAGGAAGCCCTACCATTATTTAATGCTTCGATCTTAAATATGATCAATCTATCTTTATTAGTTGGCTATGTACCACAGGCTTTTAAGGTGGCAGTAATTAAACCATTACTTAAAAAGCCATCACTTGACCAGCTATCTTAGCTAATTATAGGCCAATCTCCAACCTTCCTTTTCTCTCAAAAATTCTTGAAAGGGTAGTTGTAAAACAGCTAACTGATCATCTGCAGAGGAATGGTCTATTTGAAGAGTTTCCGTCAGGTTTTCGAATTCATCATAGTACAGAAACAGCATTAGTGAAGGTTACAAATGATCTTCTTATGGCCTCGGACAGTGGACTCATCTCTGTGCTTGTTCTGTTAGACCTCAGTGCTGCTTTTGATACTGTTGACCATAAAATGTTATTACAGAGATTAGAGCATGCCATAGGTATTAAAGGCACTGCGCTGCGGTGGTTTGAATCATATTTATCTAATAGATTACAATTTGTTCATGTAAATGGGGAATCGTCTTCACAGACTAAGGTTAATTATGGAGTTCCACAAGGTTCTGTGCTAGGACCAATTTTATTCACTTTATACATGTTTCCCTTAGGCAGTATTATTAGATGGCATTGCTTAAATTTTCATTGTTACGCAGATGATACCCAGCTTTATCTATCCATGAAGCCAGAGGACACACACCAATTAGCTAAACTGCAGGATTGTCTTACAGACATAAAGACATGGATGACCTCTAATTTCCTGCTTTTAACACAGATAAAACTGAGGTTATTGTACCTGGCCCCACAAATCTTAGAAACATGGTGTCTAACCAGATCCTTACTCTGGATGGCATTACCCTGACCTCTAGTAATACTGTGAGAAATCTTGGAGTCATTTTTGATCAGGATGTGTCATTCAATGCGCATATGAAACAAATATGTAGGACTGCTTTTTTGCATTTGCGCAATATCTCTAAAACTAGAAAGGTCTTGTCTTAGAGTGATGCTGAAAAACTAATTCATGCATTTATTCCTCTAGGCTGGACTATTGTAATTCATTATTATCAGGTTGTCCTAAAAGTTCCCTGAAAAGCCTTCAGTTAATTCAAAATGCTGCAGCTAGAGTGCTAACAGGGACTAAAGGAGAGAGCATATCTCACCCATATTGGCCTCATCTTCATTGGCTTCCTGTTAATTCTAGAATAGAATATAAAATTCTTCTTCTTACTTATAAGGTTTTGAATAATCAGGTCCCATCTTATCTTAGGGACCTCATAGTACCATATCACCCCAATAGAGCGCTTCGCTCTCAGACTGCAGGCTTACTTGTAGTTCCTAGGGTTTGTAAGAGTAGAATGGGAGGCAGCGCCTTCAGCTTTCAGGCTCCTCTCCTGTGGAACCAGCTCCCAATTCAGATCAGGGAGACAGACACCCTCTCTACTTTTAAGATGAGGCTTAAAACTTTCCTTTTTGCTAAAGCTTTAGTTAGGGCTGGATCAGGTGACCCTGTTAAAAGGGAGTTTTTTCCTTCCCACTGTTGCCAAGTGCTTGCTCACAGGGGGTCGTTTTGACCGTGGGGTTTTTCCGTAATTATTGTATGGCCTTGCCTTGCAATGTGAAGCGCCTTGGGGCAACTGTTTGTTGTGATTTGGCGCTATATAAATAAAATTAATTTGATTTTATTTTATTTGAAATATCTGAGATAATATGGCTTGCTGTGCAGTTAACTGTGCTAACAGACCATCTAAGAAGTCTGTGCTTTAGTATTTCTACTGCATCCAATTTTAGCACTATTTAATTTTTATGTTAGTGCTGTTAGCAGATATCGCTTGTGGGGTAAAGTTACTTGCATTGCTAGTACCACAGTCTTGAGACCATTTTAATACCATATCAAAATGAACAGTTATAAGACACACCTCCCAGTCTAGAAAAATATGTTTGTTTGTTTTTTATTTCCAGAATCCAGGTGACCTAGCAATTCAATTCAACTCATTTATGTATATACAACCCCTGGCAAAAATTATGGAATCACCGGCCTCGGAGGATTTTCATTCAGTTGTTTAATTTAATAGAAAAAAAGCAGATCACAGACATGACACAAACTAAAGTCATTTCAAATGGCACTTTCTGGCTTTAAGAAACACTATAAGAAATCAGGAAAAAAATTGTGGCAGTCAGTAACGGTTACTTTTTAGACCAAGCAGAGGAAAAAAATGGAATCACTCAATTCTGAGGAAAAATTATGGAATAATGAAAACAACGAACGCTCCAACACATCACTAGTATTTTGTTGCACCACCTCTGGTTTTTATAACAGCTTGCAGTCTGTGACGCATGGACTTGAGTGACAAACAGTACTCTTCATCAATCTGGCTCCAACTTTCTCTGATTGCTGTTGCCAGATCAGCTTTGCAGGTTGGAGCCTTGTCATGGACCATTTTCTTCAACTTCCACCAAAGATTTTCAATTGGATTAAGATCCGGACTATTTGCAGGCCATGACATTGACCCTATGTGTCTTTTGCAAGGAATGTTTTCACAGTTTTTGCTCTATGGAAATGCATCATCATCTTGAAAAATGATTTCATCATCCCCAAACATCCTTTCAATTGATGGGATAAGAAAAGTGTCCAAAATATCAATGTAAACTTGTGCATTTATTGATGATGTAATGACAGCCATCTCCCCAGTGCCTTTACCTGACATGCAGCCCATATCATCAATGACTGTGGAAATTTACATGTTCTCTCAGGCAGTCATCTTTATAAATCTCATTGGAACGGCACCAAACAAAAGTTCCAGCATCATCACCTTGCCCAATGCAGATTCGAGATTCATCACTGAATATGACTTTCATCCAGTCATCCACAGTCCACGATTGCTTTTCCTTAGCCCATTGTAACCTTGTTTTTTTCTGTTTAGGTGTTAATGATGGCTTTCGTTTAGTTTCTGTATGTAAATCCCATTTCCTTTAGGCGGTTTCTTACAGTTCGGTCACAGACGTTGACTCCAGTTTCCTCCCATTTGTTCCTCATTTGTTTTGTTGTGCATTTTGATTTTTGAGACATTGCTTTAAGTTTTCTGTCTTGATGCTTTGATGTCTTCCTTGGTCTACCAGTATGTTTGCCTTTAACAACCTTCCCATGTTGTTTGTCTTTGGTCCAGAGTTTAGACACAGCTGACTGTGAACAACCAACATCTTTTGCAACATTGCGTGATGATTTACCCTCTTTTGAGAGTTTGATAATCCTCTCCTTGTTTCAATTGACATCTCTTGTGTTGGAGCCATGATTCATGTCAGTCCACTTGGTGCAACAGCTCTCCAAGGTGTGTTCATTCCTTTTTAGATGCAGACTAACGAGCAGATCTGATTTGATGCAGGTGTTAGTTTTGGGGATGAAAATTTACGGGTGATTCCATAATTTATTCCTCAGAACTGAGTGATTCCATATTTTTTCCCCCTCTGCTTGGTCTAAAAAAGTAGCCATTACTGACTGCCACAATTATTTTTCCTGATTTCTTACAGTGTTTCTTAAAGCCAGAAAGTTGCCATTTGAAATGACTTTAGTTTTGTGTCATGTCTGTGATCTGCTTTTTTTCTACGAAATTAAACAACTGAATGAACATCCTCCGAGGCCAGTGATTCCATAATTATTGCCAGGGGTTGTAGTGCCAAATCTCAACATAAGTCACCCCAAGGGGCTTTACAAGGGTAAGGTCTAACCTAACCAACCCCCCCCCCCCGTGCTAGCACATCATAGCAAAAGTGGCCAGAAAATACTCCCTAGGGCAGGGGTGCTCATTACGTCAATCGCTGGTCGATCGCGATCTACTGGTCGATCGCGGAGGTAGTACCAGTCGATCGTGGCGTGACATTAAAAAAATAGATGTCAGCCTATTATCCATCCTGTCACTTGATTGACAAACAGGGCAATCAGTCAGATGAACTGAACTGAACTTTGACCTTTAGGTCACCGCGCATGCGTAAATAATGGCATGAAGCGCAGCAAAACCTACAAGCTAGTCAACAAATTACCTCCGATAAGCCCTTGCTAAAGCTCATCAAAATGAGTGAGAAAGCTGGACCAAGTAAGAAGGCAAAAACATATCACTTTCATACGGAATGGGAGGTGGACTTTTTTTCACAATGTCATTTTCGAAGTGCGTTTGCCTCATCTGCCAGTCTACCATCGCAATACCAAAGAAGGGAAATGTGGAGGCATTTTCGGACCCTTCATGGAAAATACAACACCGTCTCCCCGCCGAAAACCTAGCTGAGAAAGAGAAAGGTGGAGGAACTAAAATCCCAGTTGTCTGAACAGCAGTCATTTTTCCCTCAACAAACTTCAAAAGCGAAAGCCGCCATCGAAGCATTGTTCTGGGTTTATCACGTCATTGTTAAAAACAATAAGTCCTTCCAAGACGGAGAGATGGTAAAAGAGGCATTCGTTGAAGCAGCTGATTCATTGTTCCGAGACTTTAAAAATAAGGCAGAGATATTATCTTCAGTCAAAGCTCTGAGCTGTCAAGACATACAGGTACACGGCGCTGTGAAGCCATGGATACACAGGTTGCACTGCCATGTAGAACACAATGCGACGTGATACCATCGTTTCAGATCAATAACCAAAGACACTGTCACATTTCTTTCATGATGCTAATCTTTCACCTGGGGCAGCTGAAAATCTGTGGCCATGGTGGTTAATTACCGGCCAATCAGCATTCTTCCTGTGATTTCTAAAATAACTGAAAAATGGGTCTCAAAATTACTGATCAAACATCTGAATAGAGGACCTAATCTACTTCATCCATGCAATTTGGCTTCCGTCCCCATCACTCCACTGAGTCAGCAAACTGTGTGTTTTTAGAAAAGGTTAAGTATATGCCGGGTAAAACCTTGTATGTGGGTGTTGTGTTCCTAGACCTTAGAAAGGCATTCGACACAGTAGACCACCAATACTTCTGAAAAACTTACATATTTCAACTTCTCATCTGAATCAATACAATGGTTCAAATCTATCTAACAAAAAGAGTACAATGTGTCACCGTAAATGGTTGTAAATCTCCTTTTCGTAACAACCCAGTCGGTGTCCCACAGGGATCAATCCTTGGACCTTTACTGTTCTCGCTGTACATGAATGACTGATTTTAAATAAACATACATACATACACACATATACATGTGTGTGTATATATATATATATATATATATATATATATATATATATACACAGTGAGGAAAATAAGTATTTGAACACCCTTCGATTTTGCAAGTTCTCCCACTTAGAAATCATGGAAGGGTCTGAAATTTTCATCTTAGATGCATGTCCACTGTGAGAGACATAATCTAAAAAAAAAAAAAAAAAATCCGGAAATCACAATGTATGATTTTTTTAAATAATTTATTTGTATGTTACTGCTGCAAATAAGTATTTTTAACACCTACCAACCAGCAAGAATTCTGGCTCTCACAGACCTGTTAATTTTTCTTTCAGAAGCCCTCTTATTCTGCACTCTTTACCTGTATTAATTGCACCTGTTTGAACTTTTTACCTGTATAAAAGACACCTGTTCACACAATCAATTACACTCCAACCTGTCCACCATAGCCAAGACCAAAGAGCTGTCTAAGGACACCAGGGACAAAACTGTAGACCTGCACAAGGTTGGGATGGACTACAGGACAACAGGCAAGCAGCTTGGTAGAAGACAACAACTGTTATGATTATTTATTAGAAAGTGGAAGAAACACAAGATGACTGTCAATCTCCCTCGGTCTGGGATTCCATGCAAGATCTCACTTTGTGGGGTAAGGATGATTCTGAGAAAGCTCAGAACTACACAGGAGGACCTGGTCAATGACCTGAAGAGAGCTGGGACCAGAGTCACAAAGATTACATTAGTAACACATGATGCTGTCATGGTTTAAAATCCTGCAGGGCAGCAAGGTCCTCCTGTTCAAGCCAGTACATGTCCAGGCCCGGTTGAAGTCCACCAGTGACCATCTGGATGATCCATAGGAGGCATGGTGTTGTGAAAACTGTAATGACACGGACCCACAACAGGGGGCGTAAATGAACGGTCGGTCAATGGAAATAAGAAGTAACACTTTTAATGTTGTGAAATGTGCACAACGGATACAGATACAATGCAATACTAAAGTCAATTATAAAGTTGGTGTCGTGTGGGCAGGCTCGGATGAGGATAGGAGACGCCTGTCCAGAGAAGAGTCGGGACCCACACGATTTCCACCGCCAACGGATCTGGAACACTCCAGAGCCAAGTCCAGAGTCACCAGGTGGCCACCGTCTCCAGCTGTCAGATCGGGTACTGCTGGCAGGGAACAGAAACAGTCAAGAGTGGGTGTGTGTGCACACACCCAGTAAACAGTCAGCTGAGTATTCCTGATACAGGGACAAAACACCACCTCCTAATCCCACTACTTCCTCTGGTTATCCGTGCAGACTCCACTACACAAGTATAAGAGTGAAGAGTGGAGAACGCCACTCTTACCACTCCCTTCGACTCGGCAGGCCGTGGAGAAGCTGCAAACTCAGAAGGCAAATTAACTACTAATACAGACGTGAAGGACGTCACAACTGAATAGTACGGCTGAGTGTCTACCTGAATGATTCAGACGATTTCTCGGCAGAGGTGTGGTGTCTTCTCCAGGCTTTTACGGGTGGCATGATGAGTTGATGGATGACAGCTGTCAGAGTTCCTGGTGCTCCTGGCAGTGACTGCGCCCTCTGGTGCCTGAAGCCCGACTACAGGCAGGGCGCCCTCTGGTGTTGGGCCAGCAGTACCTCCTCTTCGGGCGGCCCACACAACAGGACCCCCCCCCCCCCCTGTTGGGATGTCTTGGTAGAAATTGGCCAGGAGGGCCGGGTCCAGAATGAAGCTCTGCTTCACCCAGGAGCGTTCCTCGGGTCCGTATCCCTCCCAGTCCACCAGATATTGGAATCCCCGGCCCCGTCGACGAACGTCCAGAAGCCTGCGGACAGTCCACGCAGGCTCTCCATCGATGATCCAGGCAGGAGGCGGCGCTGGTCCGGGAGTGCAGAGGTCGGAGGAGTGACTGCTGGACTGAGGACTTTGGTGATTGGAAAAGGTCCGATATATCTGTCCTTCAGTTTTTGGGAGTCCACCTGCAGAGGGATGACAGCCAAACCTCCTGCCCAGGCTGGTATGCAGGGGCTGGGGTACGCTGGCGGTCTGCATGGTCCTTAGCCCTTGTCCAGGCTTTCAGAAGGGCAGAGCGGACAGTGCGCCACACCCGACGGCACCTTCTGAGGTGGGCCTGGACCGAGGGGACCTCGACCTCTCCCCCTACGGCTGGAAACAATGGGGGCTGGTACCCTAAACACGCCTCAAAGGGGGAGAGGCCGGTGGCAGATGAGACTTGACTGTTGTGGGCGTATTCGATCCAGGCCAGATGTTGACTCCAGGCCGTCGGGTGTGCGGAGGTGACACACCGCAGGGCCTGCTCCAGGTCTTGGTTCGCCCGCTCTGCCTGTCCATTGGTCTGAGGGTGGTACCCGGACGAGAGGCTCACGGTGGCCCCCAGTTCCCTACAGAAACTCCTCCAGACTTGCGAGGAGAACTGGGGACCACGATCCGAGACTACGTTCGTGGGGATACCATGCAGACGCACGACATGGTGGACCAGGAGGTCTGCAGTCTCCTGGGCCGTCGGGAGCTTCGGGAGGGCCACGAAGTGGGCCGTCTTAGAGAACTGGTCCACTATCGTTAGGATGGTCGTCATACCCTGGGACGCAGGGAGACCCGTGACGAAGTCCAGGCCTATGTGGGACCAGGGGACGAGACGGCACCGGCGGATGGAGGAGTCCTTGGGCCTTCTTATGTTCTGCCTTGCCCCTGGCACAGGTGGTGCAGGCCTGGACGTACTCCCAGACGTCGGTTTCCATCGACGCCCACCAGAAGCGCTGCCGGACCACTGCCACGGTTCTTCGCACCCCCGGGTGACAGGAGAGCTTAGAACTGTGACAGAAGTCCAAGACCGCAGCCCTGGCCTCTGGTGGGACGTACAGCCGGTTTTCAGGTCCATCTCCAGGGTCCGGGTGTCGAGTCAGGGCCTCCTGGATGGTCTTCTCCACGTCCTAGGTGAGGGTTGCGACGACAGTGGACTCGGGGATGATGGTGTCCGGTGGATCCGACAGCTCTGGCTTGACTTCCTCTTCATGCACCCGGGACAGTGCATCGGACCATTGGTTTTTAGTCCCGGGGCAATACGTGATCTGGAAGTCAAACCGACCAAAGAACAGTGACCAACGGGCTTGCCTGGGGTTTAGACGCTTGGCGGTCTGGATGTATTCCAGGTTCTGATGGTCCGTGAAAACCATGAAGGGAACCGTGGCTCCCTCCAGAAGGTGTCTCCACTTCTCAAGAGCCTCTTTCACCGCCAGAAGTTCCCGATTGCTGACGTCATAGTTCCGTTCAGCCGGGGTCAACCTGCGGGAATAGTAGGCACAAGGATGGAGTACCTTATCGGACTCCCCACTCTGGGACAGCACGGCTCCTATCCCTGAGTCAGAGGCATCCACTTCGACTATAAACTGGCGATCAGGGTCAGGTTGCACCAGAACTGGTGCAGTCGAGAACCGACGTTTCAACTCCTTAAACGCGGCTTTGCACCGATCCGACCAGGTGAAGGGGACTTTAGTGGAGGTCAGGGCTGTCAGGGGGCTAACAACCTGACTGTAGCCCTTAATGAACCTCCGATAGAAATTCGCAAAACGAGGAACTGTTGCAGCTTTCTATGGCTTGTTGGTTGGGGCCAATCTCTCACCGCAGCAACCTTGGCGGATCAGGGGCGACAGAGTTGGAGGGATTATGACCCCAAGAAGGACAAAGAAGCGCGGTGGAACTCACACTTCTCGCCCTTCACAAACAGCCGGTTCTCCAACAACCGCTGCAGGACCTGACGTACATGCTTAACATGGGTCTCAGGATCCGGGGAGAAGATGAGAATATCGTCCAGATATACGAAGGTGAACCGATGCAGGAAGTCCCGCAAGACGTCATTAACCAAGGCTTGGAACGTCGCGGGCGCATTGGTGAGACTGAACGCATGACTAGGTACTCAAAATACCTAAGGGGGGTGTTAAATGCCGTCTTCCACTCGTCTCCCTTCCGGATCCGAACCAGGTGATACGCATTTCTAAGATCCACTTTGTGAAAATATTGGGCTCCATGCACACAACACATGGGAGAAGGTGGCCAGAATAGAGCTTTTTGGAATCAACTCCACTTACCATGTTTAGAGGATGAGAACAAACCCATGAAAACCATCCCAACCGTGAAGCATGGGGGTGAAAACATCATACTCTGGGGGTGCTCTTCTGCAAAGGGGACAGGACGACTGCACCGTATTGAAGGGAGGATGGATGGGGTCATGTATTGCGAGATTTTGGCAAACAACCTCCTCAGTAAGAGCATTGAAGATGGGTCATGGCTGGGTCTTCCAGCATGACAATGACCCCAAACACACAGCCAGGGCAACTAAAGAGGGGCTCCGTAATAAGCATTTCAAAGTCCTGGAGTGGCCTGGCCAGTCTCCAGACCTGAACTCAATAGAAAATCTTTGGAGGTAGCTGAAACTCCAAACCTGAAAGATCTAGAGAAGATCTGTGTGGAGAAGTGGACCAAAATCCCTGCTGCAGTGTGTGCAAACCTGGTGAAAAACTACAGGAAACGTTTGACCTCTGTAATTACAAACAAAGGCTACTGTACCAAATACTAACATTGATTTTCACAGGTGTTCAAATACTTATTTGCAGCAGTAACATACAAATAAATTATTAAAAAAATCATACATTGTGATTTCTGGATTTTTTTTTTAGATTATGTCTCTCACAGTGGACATGCACCTAAGATGAAAATTTCAGACCCCTCCATGATTTCTAAGTGGAAGAACTTGCAAAATCGCAGGGTGTTCAAATACTTATTTTCCTCACTGTATATATATATATATATATATATATATATATATATATATATATATATATATATATATATATATATATATATATATATATACACACACATACATACACACAACACACACACACACACACACACCACACACACACATATACATACATACATACATCCTTGCACTTGCATCCTGACACTTGCGTGACTGATGCATTCACTTACATGCCCGGTCATGCAGGAGAGTAAACTCGTTAAAGGGTGTAGATTGAAAGTGAGAGGAGCACTGGTGAGTGCAATGGTGCAAAGAGAATTTTGAAATGTTCAAAAAATCTTTCACGCATAAATATTGTGCAACGTTGCGCGATCTACTCACCAACACTATGTGCAGCTCGTCAAGCAAAGAGTAAAGAAGAAGTGAACAGTGTGAGTGGTTGCGTCAGTGCCCACAAGATGTTAAATCTATCATAAACATACTTTTACAGCTGCACACTAGAAGGAAAGAACGTGCAACTGTTTTACCAAGCCATGAGAACGTAAACATGGCAAATAATTACCTTTTTAGATGGCTCCAAATGCTTTCTCCAGGTCGTTCAGCGTTGAGAGCAGCTGCGGCTGGAGCGGTTCGCTGTGATTCAGGAAGGGATTAAAGCCGTTTTCAACTGCCAACTCACAGAGAAAATCATTAGTCTGCTACCAAATAATTATTTTACATCCACAGTGTCCAGTGCACAATGCGTGGCAGGCAGTAGAACAAAGCACGGCGTCCAGCTGGGAACACAGCGGGTGGGATCGTTACAACGATGTGCATACAAGTGCACAGATCAAAGTCGTGCAAGTGTCAGGGACCCTTAAGTCAGTGGTTAGGGTTTAGACAGGAACCACCAGGATTGTCAAGACTTGGACTTTCAATCTCCTTCAAAGACATCACCATCACTAAACACCTCTGTCAAGCGACCTCATGACTCTATAAGCTCTTCGCAGGCGTCTCTTGACCTCAAAGGCCAAGGACTCCAAGGCATGAACGTCACTGCAGAGATAAGCAAATCGCTCTTCAAGTTCAGTATGTTGGCCACATACAGAAAGACTTCTGATGGCCCAGTTGGGGAAAACAGTGAAAGCATCACTGTTCTGTTCTTTGGTAATATAATGACTCGTTGAGGGTGTGTGTGTTATTGAGATGGAGCAGCATTTTTTCTTTTTTTCCCCCTGTCTGTATATGTAGTAATGCTAAATGCCACAATGGCAGAACCATTTATGAACATTAATACACATATATGCAATTTATTCTTGCAAGACAGAAGGTATATAGTTCGCAGGGCTGGATACAGAGTGAAAATCTGACAGATGCATTTTTGCTCAATGATAAAATAAAAATCGTACGTGCCTTGTTATTCAATAATCTTCATTCTTTTATTTGTGTACAACATACACTGTCACACTTCTTTTTATTATTTATTTATACTTCATGGACCATAGTGAACACTTCTTATTTGTATAAATATGATGATCCTAAAAAACAACACTATAACAAAAATTGACTGTAAACTGTAAATCTTTCAATTATACCTGAATCTATATATGTTTTTTTTCAATTGATAAACTCAATAAAATATGACTGCCATATATATTCTTAATAATAATATTGAGATACAGACAGTTCACAGAAGACATTTTCCATTGATACCAATCAAAATTAGAATAGTCCAGCAGCTAACAATATTTGTCATGCTCCAGGTAACAATATTCATCATGTCCATGACTACAATATACTAAAACACCTACATCACAATTGTACATATATCACAATTGGATATGTGTAATTTGTGATATTGTGATGTATTGTTTTAGTATATTTAGATTTTGTTGTGATTTGGCACTTTATAAGCCGATTAAATTGAAATTGAACATTTTATTGAGTCTTAAAGTAAATAAATATGAAATAAGCCGATTAAATTGAAACTGAACATTTTATTGAGTCTTAAAGTAAATAAATATGAAATTGGTCACTGGATCCTTAAACTTTGGACATAATAAACTCTACATGGTGGATCCTTGATCTCTGGACATAAATAGGAATAAACAAAATCTGTAGTTTCCTTTCAGACATTATTGGCATGAATGTCTTCCCATACATCTGAGCTGCTGTGTTGTGTGGCCGCTGAAGAGGAGGTACTGCTGGCCCACCACCACAAGATGGCGCCCTGCTTGAAGTGCGGGCTTCAAGCACGAAGAGGGCGTTGGAGCAACCAGGAGTGACAGCTGTCACTCATCATCCGTACCAGCTGTCACTCATCCACTACTCATCACCACCACCATAAGGCCGGACTGCAACTCCACCTCCCCGCCGAGAAATCAGCTACCATTCAGGTAACTTTCTCTGCTGACTCAAATCACTGAGTGATAACCTGAACTTCTTTTGCAGCCGTTATCCTGTGGTGTTCTGCCTTATCTGTGGGATTGGCGTTTGGTGTGATCAGCGACGGCTTCGCCCTCACACCCCAAACCAAGATAAGTGGTTAAACAGGAGCTGCACGAGTGTGTGATTGGAGGTGGAGGTTCTCCCTCCCTTTACTGAACACTGACTGTGGGATTACTAAGTGTGCGAACTCACACTCAATCAGGACTGTATCTGTTTTCTGCCAGCAGCTACCGGTCTGACTGCTGAAGACAGCGGCCACCTGGGGCGCAGGGCTTGGCGGCTCCGGTGTTCTTCAGCTCCGTTGGTGGTGGAAGCTGTGTGGGGATCCAGCTCTTCTCTCGCCAGGCGTCTTCTATCGTCGAGCCTGCCCACACGTCACCTGGTGTATGATTGACAGTCCACCATATTGTTATTGTCTGTACGTCGTTGTGCGATTCACAACATTAAATTGTTACTTTTGGCTTATCCATTGTCCGTTCATTAACGCCCCCTGTTGTGGGTCCGTGTCACGACACTTTTACAACATGCTGTGCTGCACGTCAGAATGTAATTTATAAAGAAATACAGCACGTTTCATTTTGGGAGGAAAAAAACATTTTAGTCGATTGTAGTTTCTTGTCTGTATTACAACGTTTGGAAAGAGGTGTTTATTTAAAGCGGCAATTCGTTTTGAAGTTATTCCGACTGGACTCTGTCTCAGCAGAGAGCCGCACGCGCAGCGTTTGGAGCTGTGCCAACGGAACGGAGGACGATTCTCGTTTCTTGAATGCAACAAGACAAGAGTCCCAGTTAGTGACTTTAAGCCACACAAAAGTGACTCACGATATTTTAATGGCTTTGACAGGGAATAAGAAGTGGACTTGCCGTTTCTGAAGAGCAGCGAATCAAAGAACCAATGAGCTCGTGGACTGAAGCATTGCTTCAATGGTTCACGGCTTCAAAGTGGAGTCATGCTGCAGAAATGGTTGATTACAGAACCACTGCAGACCAAACCCTGAATATCTGACTTTATTTGTACGTCCGTCTGACTCAGAAACTTGGAAAAATCTGTATAATTTACGGACTATAGGTTGACATGAAAACCACCAAAAAACTGTGTTACCACGGGGACACGTTCGGCACTATTTGGGATTATTCCAAGATATTTTTTTTACCGATGACGAACGATGAGACACCGAGGAGACGGGGCCCCCACCATACACCATACCAGGACAAACAACCACACATGAACAAACAGTGACAGCAACAGTCTGTTGTCTAATTAGTGAGAATCCATACCCTAATCTAGAACACCAGAGTCTTGATCCCCTTGAGAGCACCCAAAACCAAATTGTGGTGACGGCCACAAACACGCAACCATCCACACACAGAGACTCAGATCACAGCTAAATATCCGATCACTACTGTGGCTGGTGTGTTGGGCCAAGACTACAGTACAGAACCTTACCATATGACATGGACCACTCAGGCACGTCAGAAGCCACACGACCGACCGCAAGCAACGACAGAAATGGGTCCAGGACGCACGGCTCCAGGAGAAACCAGGAGAGATGCAGTAGCATTTTGATGTTCTAAATGGGTGAAAGGAGGCGCTGTGTAAAGGTGCCCTGACACTTGCACGACTTTGATCCACACACTTGCACGCACCTCGTTGTGACGATCCCACCCGCTGTGTTCCCAGCTGGACACTGTGCCTTGTTCCACTAGCTGCCACGCGCTGTGAGCTGGACACTGCATCTGTAAAATAATTATTTTGTAGCGGATTAATCATTTTCTCTGCGAGTTGGCTGTTTCTGAATCACATGGCTTGGTAAAAAAAAGTTGCCCGTTCTTTCCTTCTTGTGTGCAGCTGCAAAAGTATGTTTATGATCGATTTAACATCTTGTTATAATTGTTCAGAGGGACAGCGCTCTGATGCGGTGCACTGACGCAACCACTCACACTCTTCACTTCTTCTTTACTTGACTTGACAAGCCCAAGTGTGATTTATACTTCGAGAACAATGGAACACAGCAGGAATCATAAATTGGCGTCCGGTAACGTTGTATTGTGAGGGTGTGGCTTCCAGTCACGTTGAGTACCGTGGCATTGCTCGGACTTGCGCTGAAACCACTTAATTTCTGCATCCTGTGCTTGACGCAGAAAAAATTAAACATGTTTAATTTTTGGCATCCGATTCACTTCATCCATTGCGTCCCTCACGCTGTTGTGGCGTTGAGCTACATCGTCTCGGCATTGGGTTGCTTCCACATGGTGTGGTCATGACGCCGCACGACGCAACTCGAAGTGGGCCCGGTGTGAAAGGGGCATTAAGGTACGGAGATGAGGGAGGATGAGGTGAGAACAAGTCAGGGTGAGAAAAGAGGCATTGATGAGATGGTGTCATGGCTGCAGGGGGCCTTTTGTTTTTCAAATTGTGAGTAAAAGTGTAAAGTATGAAGCTGTAAAACCTCCCCACATTGATAAGCAGTTACAACTGCAGACAGACTGACTCTCTGGGCCCACTGATATTTTCTGTGCTGTGCCACGCATACAGGCCTCTACTTTCCTCTGTGAATGTCATATTTGTGCTTTTCAAATGCATTGCCAGTCCTGTGGGTCTTCTGCTTGCTGGTGGTAGTTTGCTCAACTCACCAGAGAACAAGGGCTTATTGTTGCTGCACTAAAGAGTTTTTATTTGGATGCTGATCACCTTCTAAAAACCCAATGCAGAAACGGAATCAGTGTAATTATCCAGGCTGGTGTTGGTGGTTTGGAAAACCTCCCAGCTGAATGAGTCCAAGTAAACCCCGAGCCCCTCTGTGGCAAGACCAAACCATCTCCTTACTTACTTTGTGTTACCTCAGTCTTGGCCACTTTAAGCTTTTGAGGGAACTGACTTGGATCGTCTGAGTGACAGTGTGGGTCGCGGTCTTGAGCAGTGTAGCAGGGGTCCAGTTTTACATGAACAAAAAGTGTTCTCATCATTGCACATCCCTGATTGATGGAGAAAGAAGAGACGGATCATGGTTTACTCTGAGGGGTCCTCTTCTCACATTAGCACAATGCCTCCTAACTTCCAGACTCCAACATTTCGACATCTGCAGACTGTTGAACAGTGACTGGTCCCCAAGACTCTTGGGCTCAAGCCAGTCAAATTTGGCACAGGGCTGGTTGCAGTGGGGAGACTGATCACCCTGATTTGCATATTAATTCAGTCATGCAGTCAGTGAGTGCAAAAGTGTGTTTTGGATATTAGAGAATATAGCAGAATTTGGTGGATATCCAACTCCTGAAAGTAGCCCGGCCATCAACATAGCTAGGATGCAACCACCATAACCCGTTTACATATTAATGCATGTGGTTAACAATTGGCATCCAAATGGACAATGGGGCAGGAGGGAAAAGTATGTGACACAGACAAACAAAGAGTATGAAATTTCACAGAACTGCAAAGGATGAAGCACAGAGGGACCCAAGTTACAGGAAAACAGTGGGAACCAGGTGAAGAAGGAACACATTTTGGTGGTGATCAATTCATCAAACATGTTTTCTACTAGAAATGTTGTCCTTTCATATAATTAATTAAAATTAAAAATAATTAAATTTGCGACAACGGGCATACAGGTCAATTTGGTAAGTTGCATATTTGAGTCAGAGATTGTAGCATATATGCGACGATGGGCGTTAAGGGGTTAATATATCAGCTTTTAGGATACAGATGTAGAAATGCATGCCAAAAAAGAAGGTCAATACATATCTGTAGGCCTTAGAGATTGTGTCATATCTTTGCCGTTGCACTGAATAAAGCTGAACTCAAGATTAAATGTGTGTAATTTGTCTGAATTCCAAACTTCATCAGTTTCTCCACTGGAATTTTGTAGAGATCAGGAAGACTTTTCACTCCCTTACACCACCTCAGCTTGGTGAGGTATCTTTACCAAGCTTCCGTGTCTAATGCCACCACACGTTGAACCACTGGACATCATTTTGTCTGTTCCAATAACTGCTGATGGTGTTCCGCTTCAAATACAAACAACATTGGCACACTTGGCCATTTCGAGTCATGTGCATGCACCAGAATGACATCACTTTCAGGATCCCAAATTCTCAGATACAACTTAATGTAGGAACAGACAATTTTGACAAAACCTACAACTGACTGCAAGTCATCAATGTCACAATTAATGTTAATGTATAGGTCATGAGGTCATCCAGAGCTGGGCACGGGATTTGCTGCCTCACAGATCCACAGCTGACCGGATGTTAAACATTCCATTGTATAGATTGGATCGTTTTCATATGTGGATGCAAAGATTTGGCTATAAAACCACCAACACAGAAACATCTGGGCAGGTCACGGTTAGATATAATGCATGCAGTTAAAACGCTCACTGTGCAGCCACTCCTGCTGTTAACGAATGACGTGAACAATCTTCTGGGATTTATAAAGAGGTGAGGAAAGGTCAGGAGAAGTATAACATGTTGCTATCTATCTTATGGACGGGTGTCACAGGCTCTTGTTACAAGTACCGGAATTCCAAGCGCCTAAATCCATAATGAATGGACAGAGGAGTGACAAGTGCAAAGATATTTTCAGGATACATTACTTAATCTGCTGTCAACTACAAGTGAACTAATGAGTCCCTAATGGGGGTCTTATTGAAATTACCCACGTACCCTCCGTACATACTACAGTTAGAAATCATAAATCTCTAAGTGCTACATGTGGTGAAAGACACAAATCACGTAAAATGCCACACAGTAATGTCATTTCTTATATACCACAGACTTTTGGAGTTGATCTGCAGTGTTAAACAAAATTAATTACCACCTAAAATGTTAATGCTAAAAGCAATTTAGTTAATATGCCTGTTGATTTGGACCAACAGCAAAACAGACATACAGGACATACAGTATCTACCTCCAAAAATAATAAGGAAGCAACAGTGGTGTGTTTTTCTGTGCATGATCCAGCACATAGGTGTGACAGTTGGATAAACAAAAACTGACACTTGAGCACGTTGGTGGAAAACATGTCCCCCACTGTCACGATAGCAATGCGACACAGATATGCGTCCCAGAAGGTCACAGTCTAAAGCCGTGACAAACGTGTGTGTGAAGACCACAGATGTCTACAGTGTGATCTGGTAACATGTCGGGCTTGTACCATGCGATGTGTGCAAAAATAAGCGTCACTATATAACTTGGCTGACATGTTCCAAATTCACTGATTTTGCAGTATTTGGCTTTGGCAAGTCCATTTGGACTTTCGTAATCAGAGGTGTAATTAATTGACAGAAGTGATGTGACAGCTGACTCGGCCATCAGATGTGTATCTATCTGTATGTGGTGAAAGAGTTGACCTTGTAGAGACATTCACTCACGTATCTCAGCAGTGACATTCAACTCTCTGGGTCCTTGGCCTTTGAGATCAAGAGATGTCTGGGGAGACCTGATGGAGTCATGAGGTCACTGGACAGAGGTGTTTGGCAATGTCGACATCTCTGCAAAAGAACAAAAGTCCAAGTCTTAGGGCTCTGGTGTGTGGTTGTGAGGCAGCAACTGGATGTTTTTGGTACTAGGACCCTTTGGAAGTTCCTTGGGTAGCTATGAAATGACTTTGTATCAGATCATTGGTCATGTGGCGTGTTTGTCTGTGCATGATGCAGTACATAGGTAGTACCAGAGCATTCATTCTCCCACACTGGACTTGACTTGGTGGTCATCAAAAAGAATATATGTGTGAGATGCAATTTCCATATCTGCCTTAAAAGGACACTGTTTTGCAATCTTGCAAGTGCAACAGCGCCCCCAAGTCTTAATGGTAGTTGAATTGGAAATGGATTATATTTCTATAGCAATTTTCCATCTGAAGCAGATGCTCAGTGATGCTTCATATTCACACACACACACTCAAACACTGATGTCAGCGCGCTCAGCTGCATACCAGGGAGCAACTTGTGATTAGGACCCAGGCTCTGATTGGGATATTAACCGAGAATCTTCACCTCTTACCCATCACATAAGAGGAGACGCAGAGGTGCAGGATTTAGTGGCACTATTTTGTCTTGAAGTTCTTCACACTAAACTTACAATATTTATATTTTTCATTGGAGTCCATTCTTCTGGATTTTCCATTCAAATAGCAGTTGAACCTGAGTTGTGACTGCATTTAAACAATGGAACTAAAGTAGACCGTATGAAAGAACCACCACCTGAAATGTCCAGTGAGCCCTCTGAAAATTTGTTTTGGCAATGAACTTTCAATTCTGGCTCAGTGTCTGTTCTGCTTTCCATCAATCAGTGACAAGACGTCCACTTAACTACACAAAAGAGTGTCCAACTTCAAGTGGACCACAATTGCTGTAACTAAAGCCAAGTGGAGGCTCAGCAATCATCTGTAATGTTCATAGCATCTCCACCCAGACAAGCTGATTTCATTTCAATTTTATTGAGTGCTGTGTTTATGTCTGAGGATTTATTTTTCATACTCAGAAAGCTGAAGGGCCACTTACTGAACAACTAAACTGTCAGTTTGGTTAGTGTTGGCGATGCAGTCTGTGGTGCCACATGAGCAAATGTGTTTTGTAAAAACAGGATTTTAATTGTAGTGATCACAGTTGCAAATGAGGAGGCTGATATCAGACACACAGCTTGGGTTACAGCTAAAGGCCCTCTGACACTTGCACGACTTTGATGCACGTACTGTGTCGTGCAGAAACGTAAACTCGTTGTTAACAGGTGTATAATGAACGTGAGATGGGCGCCGGCGTATGCAATTGCGCCCCTCTCACCCCCAAGAGAATTTTGAAATGCTCAATAAATCTTTCACGCGTCCATGTTTTGCAACAAACGTGAAGTGGTAATGAATGTTGCACCATCTACTTGCCAACACTACGTGCAGCTCGTCAAGTTGAGTAAAAAGTGAACAGTGCAAGTGGTTGCGTCAGCGCACCGCATCAGAGCACAGCTCCTCTGAATGATTATAACGAGATGTTAAATCTATCACAAACATACTTTTACAGCTGCACACAAGAAAGAAAGAACATATTTACCAAGCCATTACAGTATAAACATGACAAATAATTACCTTTTTAGACGGCTCCAAATGTTTCTTCAGCACGTGCATGAGAAAAGCAGGAGCTGGAGCACTCCTCTGTGATTCCGGAAGCGATTCTAGGGGTTTTCAACACCTAACTCGGACAGAAAATGATTTAATCCGCTACAAAATAATTATTTTATATACGCAGTATCCAGCACCCAACACGTGGCAGCCAGTGGAACAAAGCACGGCATCCAGCTGGGATCATCACAACAATGTGTGTGCAAGTGCGGGGATCAAAGTCGTGACATTGTCAGGGCACCGTTACTGTCACTGTCAGTTGTCAGCTACCTGGTCAGGAGACAGTTACAAAGTCAGATATAGTCAGGACTGAGTTTGTACTCCACAGACTTGTTTTACAACTGACTGCAAACTGTATCAAGCTATTTATGGGGAAACCTTTTTTTTTATTATTGTTATAAGTGAGCAGCAATGTTCAGTGCTGAAAAATGAAGTCAAAGTGGTTGGTAGTGCCAATATCCTGCAGTATCTGAATGCCAACTTGACACTGGCTTCAGCAGAAATAAATATGTTTACACCCTGATGCAATAAATAGTTGCAGTCTCCATACTGTAGCTAGTTTCCCCGTTTGTGACTACTGTAAAGGAGGAGAGATTTGTTTTATATAAGTTATTAGTTTCAGCTATTTTAAGACATATAATTATGAATATTTAGACATGGTTTCTGTGAGTGACAGCTCATATTTTTCAGGTCCAGGTTGCTGCTACTAGCAGGTGGTCATGTGTTGTGAACATGATTGTTTGTTCTTTTTGAACATTTAATTACGAGGTCTGTTAGAAAAGTATCCGACCTTTTTATTTTTTTCAAAAACCATATGGGTTTGAATCACGTGTGATTGCATCAGCCAAGCTTGAACCTTCGTGCGCATGCGTGAGTTTTTTCACGCTTGTCGGTTGCGTCATTCGCCTGTGAGCAGGCTTTGTGTGAGCAGTGGTCCACCCCTCTCGCTGCCTAGCAACGCCTTGATGAAGCCTCACAGGACATGTTGGGGCATGTCCAGCTCATGCACAATTTCTCGGATAGTCACACGACTGAAAAGCCGCCTGAAAGCCGTCCTGTGGTTTTGTGCCGCGCCATGAGCGGCACGGTGGCGCATCCCTCAGCTCCTCTTTCCATGAAAAAAACTCCTGTAACAGTGGAATGTGCCGAAAAAGTACTGATGTCCACGTCTTCTGCCATTGTTGTGTAAGTCAGACGACGTCCCAGATCAACAAAGTCTTCACGTTGGAAATGATCTGGTTGTTTCAGACTGTCGATCGACGCTCAGAGTGCGCCGCGCTCTCAGACGCTGTGGGCGGTCTTTAAACCGCCTGGAGCACTCCTTAATCTGTGTAATCCCCATAAAATCGTCCCTGAATGCCATCTGAATTTTCTGAATAGTGTCCACCTGGAGGTCTCGCACAGTTTCTGGAAAAATTTGATGCAGCAAAGATCCAAATCGTTCAGACATTTTATTCGCAATAAAAATCCGACGAGAGGTTGTAATGGTCAACAGTCAGGCTTCTAGCTTGCCTCTACTGGTGGTTGGCTCTCACTGCGGTATTGTATCACTTCCTGTTCCGGAGCACAGCGGTGTTTTGCTGTATCTGTTAGCTGTTTAATCTGCACAGTTAGATTGATCTAGTTAACTAGATAACGATTTGTTTCACAGTGTAATCTTCACGTGCCTTAACTAAAGCACTCCCTCTGCTGAATCACCTCTAAATTATTTACACATTATTCACTTTGTGTGTTTTTAGGAATCCGCTAGCTTAGCGCAGCTACTAGCTCTTAGCCAATTTAGCATGGTGGCTTCTCCTGTCTCTCCCGCACTTTTCTGCTCTGGGTGTGAAATGTTTAGTTATTCCTCTGCCTCCTTTAGCAGTAATGGTACTTGTAATAAATGTAGCTTATTCGTAGCTTTGGAGGCCAGGCTGGGCGAATTGGAGACTCGGCTCCGCACCATGGAAAATTCTACAGCTAGCCAGGCCCCTGTAGTCAGTGCGGACCAAGGTAGCTTAGCCGCCGTTAGTTCCCTTCCAGCAGATCCCGAGCAGCCGGGAAAGCAGGCCGACTGGGTGACTGTGAGGAGGAAGCGTAGCCCTAAACAGAAGCCCTGTGTACACCGCCAACCCGTTCACATTTCTAACCGTTTTTCCCCACTCGGCGACACACTCACCGAGGATCAAACTCTGGTTATTGGCGACTCTGTTTTGAGAAATGTGAAGTTAGCGACACCAGCAACAATAGTCAATTGTCTTCCGGGGGCCAGGGCAGGCGACACTGAAGGAAATTTAAAACTGCTGGCTAAGGCTAAGCGTAAATTTGGTAAGATTGTAATTCACATCGGCAGTAATGACACCCGGTTATGCCAATCGAAGGTCACTAAAATTAACATTGAATTGGTGTGTAACTTTGCAAAAACAATGTTGGACTCTGTAGTTTTCTCTGGGCCCCTCCCCAATCGGACCGGGAGTGACATGTTTAGCCGCATGTTCTCCTTGAATTGCTGGCTGTCTGAGTGGTGTCCAAAAAATGAGGTGGGCTTCATAGATAATTGGCAAAGCTTCTGGGGAAAACCTGGTCTTGTTAGGAGAGATGGCATCCATCCCACTTTGGATGGAGCAGCTCTCATTTCTAGAAATCTGGCCAATTTTCTTAAATCCTCCAAACCGTGACTATCCAGGGTTGGGACCAGGAAGCAGAGTTGTAGTCTTACACACCTCTCTGCAGATTCTCTCCCCCTGCCATCCCCTCATTACCCCATCCCCGTAGAGACGGTGCCTGCTCCCAGACCACCAATAACCAGTAAAAATCTATTTAAGCATAAAAATTCAAAAAGAAAAAATAATATGGCACCTTCAACTGCACCACAGACTAAAACAGTTAAATGTGGTCTATTAAACATTAGGTCTCTCTCTTCTAAGTCCCTGTTAGTAAATGATATAATAATTGATCAACATATTGATTTATTCTGCCTTACAGAAACCTGGTTACAGCAGGATGAATATTTTAGTTTAAATGAGTCAACACCCCCGAGTCACACTAACTGCCAGAATGCTCGTAGCACGGGCCGAGGCGGAGGATTAGCAGCAATCATCCATTCCAGCTTATTAATTAATCAAAAACCCAGAAAGAGCTTTAATTCATTTGAAAGCTTGACTCTTAGTCTTGTCCATCCAAATTGGAAGTCCCAAAAACCAGTTTTATTTGTTATTATCTATCGTCCACCTGGTCGTTACTGTGAGTTTCTCTGTGAATTTTCAGACCTTTTTTCTGACTTGGTGCTTAGCTCAGATAAGATAATTATAGTAGTCAATTTTAACATCCACACAGATGCTGAGAATGACAGCCTCAACACTGCATTTAATCTATTATTAGACTCAACTGGCTTTGCTCAAAATGTAAATGAGTCAACCCACCACTTTAATCATATCTTAGATCTTGTTCTGACTTATGGTATGGAAATTGAAGACTTAACAGTATTCCCTGAAAACTCCCTTCTGTCTGATCATTTCTTAATAACATTTACATTTACTCTGATGGACTACCCAGCAGTGGGGAATAAGTTTCATTACACTAGAAGTCTTTCAGAAAGCGCTGTAACTAGGTTTAAGGATATGATTCCTTCTTTATGTTCTCTAATGCCATATACCAACACAGTGCAGAGTAGCTACCTAAACTCTGTAAGTGAGATAGAGTATCTCGTCAATAGTTTTACATCCTCATTGAAGACAACTTTGGATGCTGTAGCTCCTCTGAAAAAGAGAGCTTTAAATCAGAAGTGCCTGACTCTGTGGTATAACTCACAAACTCGCAGCTTAAAGCAGATAACCCGTAAGTTGGAGAGGAATCTCACTAATTTAGAAGATCTTCACTTACCCTGGAAAAAGAGTCTGTTGCTCTATAAAAAAGCCCTCCGTAAAGCTAGGACATATTACTACTCATCACTAATTGAAGAAAATAAGAACAACCCCAGGTTTCTTTTCAGCACTGTAGCCAGGCTGACAAAGAGTCAGAGCTCTATTGAGCTGAGTATTCCTTTAACTTTAACTAGTAATGACTTCATGACTTTCTTTGCTAATAAAATTTTAACTATTAGAGAAAAAATTACTCATAACATCCCAAAGACGTATCGTTATCTTTGGCTGCTTTCAGTATTTTCATTAGTTACTTCCTCCAAACCATCAACATGTCTATTAGACCCCATTCCTACCAGGCTGCTCAAGGAAGCCCTACCATTATTTAATGCTTCGATCTTAAATATGATCAATCTATCTTTATTAGTTGGCTATGTACCACAGGCTTTTAAGGTGGCAGTAATTAAACCATTACTTAAAAAGCCATCACTTGACCCAGCTATCTTAGCTAATTATAGGCCAATCTCCAACCTTCCTTTTCTCTCAAAAATTCTTGAAAGGGTAGTTGTAAAACAGCTAACTGATCATCTGCAGAGGAATGGTCTATTTGAAGAGTTTCCGTCAGGTTTTCGAATTCATCATAGTACAGAAACAGCATTAGTGAAGGTTACAAATGATCTTCTTATGGCCTCGGACAGTGGACTCATCTCTGTGCTTGTTCTGTTAGACCTCAGTGCTGCTTTGATACTGTTGACCATAAAATGTTATTACAGAGATTAGAGCATGCCATAGGTATTAAAGGCACTGCGCTGCGGTGGTTTGAATCATATTTATCTAATAGATTACAATTTGTTCATGTAAATGGGGAATCGTCTTCACAGACTAAGGTTAATTATGGAGTTCCACAAGGTTCTGTGCTAGGACCAATTTTATTCACTTTATACATGTTTCCCTTAGGCAGTATTATTAGATGGCATTGCTTAAATTTTCATTGTTACGCAGATGATACCCAGCTTTATCTATCCATGAAGCCAGAGGACACACACCAATTAGCTAAACTGCAGGATTGTCTTACAGACATAAAGACATGGATGACCTCTAATTTCCTGCTTTTAAACACAGATAAAACTGAGGTTATTGTACTTGGCCCCACAAATCTTAGAAACATGGTGTCTAACCAGATCCTTACTCTGGATGGCATTACCCTGACCTCTAGTAATACTGTGAGAAATCTTGGAGTCATTTTTGATCAGGATATGTCATTCAATGCGCATATTAAACAAATATGTAGGACTGCTTTTTTGCATTTGCGCAATATCTCTAAAATTAGAAAGGTCTTGTCTTAGAGTGATGCTGAAAAACTAATTCATGCATTTATTTCCTCTAGGCTGGACTATTGTAATTCATTATTATCAGGTTGTCCTAAAAGTTCCCTGAAAAGCCTTCAGTTAATTCAAAATGCTGCAGCTAGAGTGCTAACAGGGACTAAAAGGAGAGAGCATATCTCACCCATATTGGCCTCTCTTCATTGGCTTCCTGTTAATTCTAGAATAGAATATAAAATTCTTCTTCTTACTTATAAGGTTTTGAATAATCAGGTCCCATCTTATCTTAGGGACCTCATAGTACCATATCACCCCAATAGAGCGCTTCGCTCTCAGACTGCAGGCTTACTTGTAGTTCCTAGGGTTTGTAAGAGTAGAATGGGAGGCAGCGCCTTCAGCTTTCAGGCTCCTCTCCTGTGGAACCAGCTCCCAATTCAGATCAGGGAGACAGACACCCTCTCTACTTTTAAGATGAGGCTTAAAACTTTCCTTTTTGCTAAAGCTTATAGTTAGGGCTGGATCAGGTGACCCTGTTAAAAGGGAGTTTTTCCTTCCCACTGTTGCCAAGTGCTTGCTCACAGGGGGTCGTTTTGACCGTTGGGGTTTTTCCGTAATTATTGTATGGCCTTGCCTTGCAATGTGAAGCGCCTTGGGGCAACTGTTTGTTGTGATTTGGCGCTATATAAATAAAATTAATTTGATTTTATTTTATTTGAAATATCTGAGATAATATGGCTTGCTGTGCAGTTAACTGTGCTAACAGACCATCTAAGAAGTCTGTGCTTTAGTATTTCTACTGCATCCAATTTTAGCACTATTTAATTTTTATGTTAGTGCTGTTAGCAGATATCGCTTGTGGGGTAAAGTTACTTGCATTGCTAGTACCACAGTCTTGAGACCATTTTAATACCATATCAAAATGAACAGTTATAAGACACACCTCCCAGTCTAGAAAAATATGTTTGTTTGTTTTTTATTTCCAGAATCCAGGTGACCTAGCAATTCAATTCAACTCATTTATGTATATACAACCCCTGGCAAAAATTATGGAATCACCGGCCTCGGAGGATTTTCATTCAGTTGTTTAATTTAATAGAAAAAAAGCAGATCACAGACATGACACAAAACTAAAGTCATTTCAAATGGCAACTTTCTGGCTTTAAGAAACACTATAAGAAATCAGGAAAAAAAATTGTGGCAGTCAGTAACGGTTACTTTTTTAGACCAAGCAGAGGAAAAAAATATGGAATCACTCAATTCTGAGGAAAAAATTATGGAATAATGAAAAACAAACGAACGCTCCAACACATCACTAGTATTTTGTTGCACCACCTCTGGTTTTTATAACAGCTTGCAGTCTGTGACGCATGGACTTGAGTGACAAACAGTACTCTTCATCAATCTGGCTCCAACTTTCTCTGATTGCTGTTGCCAGATCAGCTTTGCAGGTTGGAGCCTTGTCATGGACCATTTTCTTCAACTTCCACCAAAGATTTTCAATTGGATTAAGATCCGGACTATTTGCAGGCCATGACATTGACCCTATGTGTCTTTTTGCAAGGAATGTTTTCACAGTTTTTGCTCTATGGAAAGATGCATCATCATCTTGAAAAATGATTTCATCATCCCCAAACATCCTTTCAATTGATGGGATAAGAAAAGTGTCCAAAATATCAATGTAAACTTGTGCATTTATTGATGATGTAATGACAGCCATCTCCCCAGTGCCTTTACCTGACATGCAGCCCCATATCATCAATGACTGTGGAAATTTACATGTTCTCTTCAGGCAGTCATCTTTATAAATCTCATTGGAACGGCACCAAACAAAAGTTCCAGCATCATCACCTTGCCCAATGCAGATTCGAGATTCATCACTGAATATGACTTTCATCCAGTCATCCACAGTCCACGATTGCTTTTCCTTAGCCCATTGTAACCTTGTTTTTTTCTGTTTAGGTGTTAATGATGGCTTTCGTTTAGCTTTTCTGTATGTAAATCCCATTTCCTTTAGGCGGTTTCTTACAGTTCGGTCACAGACGTTGACTCCAGTTTCCTCCCATTTGTTCCTCATTTGTTTTGTTGTGCATTTTTGATTTTTGAGACATATTGCTTTAAGTTTTCTGTCTTGATGCTTTGATGTCTTCCTTGGTCTACCAGTATGTTTGCCTTTAACAACCTTCCCATGTTGTTTGTCTTTGGTCCAGAGTTTAGACACAGCTGACTGTGAACAACCAACATCTTTTGCAACATTGCATGATGATTTACCCTCTTTTGAGAGTTTGATAATCCTCTCCTTTGTTTCAATTGACATCTCTTGTGTTGGAGCCATGATTCATGTCAGTCCACTTGGTGCAACAGCTCTCCAAGGTGTGTTCATTCCTTTTTAGATGCAGACTAACGAGCAGATCTGATTTGATGCAGGTGTTAGTTTTGGGGATGAAAATTTACAGGGTGATTCCATAATTTATTCCTCAGAACTGAGTGATTCCATATTTTTTCCCCCTCTGCTTGGTCTAAAAAAGTAGCCATTACTGACTGCCACAATTATTTTTCCTGATTTCTTACAGTGTTTCTTAAAGCCAGAAAGTTGCCATTTGAAATGACTTTAGTTTTGTGTCATGTCTGTGATCTGCTTTTTTTCTACGAAATTAAACAACTGAATGAACATCCTCCGAGGCCAGTGATTCCATAATTATTGCCAGGGGTTGTAGTGCCAAATCTCAACATAAGTCACCCCAAGGGGCTTTACAAGGGTAAGGTCTAACCTAACCAACCCCCCCCCCCCCGTGCTAGCACATCATAGGCAAAAGTGGCCAGAAAATACTCCCTAGGGCAGGGGTGCTCATTACGTCAATCGCTGGTCGATCGCGATCTACTGGTCGATCGCGGAGGTAGTACCAGTCGATCGTGGCGTGACATTAAAAAAATAGATGTCAGCCTATTATCCATCCTGTCACTTGATTGACAAACAGGGCAATCAGTCAGATGAACTGAACTGAACTTTGACCTTTAGGTCACCGCGCATGCGTAAATAATGGCATGAAGCGCAGCAAAACCTACAAGCTAGTCAACAAATTACCTCCGATAAGCCCTTGCTAAAGCTCATCAAAATGAGTGAGAAAGCTGGACCAAGTAAGAAGGCAAAAACATATCACTTTCATACGGAATGGGAGGTGGACTTTTTTTCACAATGTCATTTTCGAAGTGCGTTTGCCTCATCTGCCAGTCTACCATCGCAATACCAAAGAAGGGAAATGTGGAGCGGCATTTTCGGACCCTTCATGGAAAATACAACACCGTCTCCCCGCCGAAAACCTAGCTGAGAAAGAGAAAGGTGGAGGAACTAAAATCCCAGTTGTCTGAACAGCAGTCATTTTTCCCTCAACAAACTTCAAAAGCGAAAGCCGCCATCGAAGCATTGTTCTGGGTTTATCACGTCATTGTTAAAAACAATAAGTCCTTCCAAGACGGAGAGATGGTAAAAGAGGCATTCGTTGAAGCAGCTGATTCATTGTTCCGAGACTTTAAAAATAAGGCAGAGATATTATCTTCAGTCAAAGCTCTGCAGCTGTCAAGACATACAGTTACACGGCGCTGTGAAGCCATGGCTGAGGATTTAAGACGGCAAATGTGGAAGGGCATCGGAGATTGTGAGTGTTTCTCACTGCAGTTGGACGAATCTACAGATGTGAGTGACGCAGCCCAAATGTGCATTTTCATTTGTATGGTGTTTAGTGATCTCACTGCAAAAGACGAGCTATTAACAGTACTTCCCATAAAAGAACAGACGCGAGGAGAGGACATATTTCAGACGTTTTCTTGGCATTTTTAACCAATCTGACAAACTTGTTGAATGACCTTAATCTTGAGCTGCAAGGAAAAGACAAAAAAGTGACCGATATGATCAGCTCAGTTAACGCTTTCAAACAAAAGATGCAACATTTCTCCTCAAAGCTGCAGCGCCATGATTTGGCAAATTTCCAGAACCTGGCGTCAGAGCTGGAGACGCAAGGGAAGGCCCGTGAGCAACTTGACAGTGTACGCTACATGGAGCAGATCGACGATTGTCTGTCAGAGTTTGACAAACGCTTTCAAGACTTTTCTTTGCTTGAGCGAGTCGCTACATTCATGTGCTATCCTTTTCAGGAAGATGTTGAGGTTGATTCACTCACATCAAACATTGCAGCACTGTTTCATGTGAACTCTTCTGGAGTGGAAAATGAGAATTTGACTCTACAAACCGACATTGAGCTGAAGTCGAGAGCTCATGGACAGTTCTGGAACTTAATCACAGCGGAAAAGTACCCCAACATGAGGAAATGTGCTACCTCCTTGACTGCATTATTCGGCTCCACTTATTTATGTGAGTCAGCCTTTTCCTACATGAAGATCATTAAGTCCAAATACCATTCCACCATGACTGATGAACATTTGGAAGTGTGCTTGAGGCTGGCTGTCAGCAGCTACTGTCCGGACTACGCATCCCTGGCTGATTCAATTCAGTGCAAGTCATCAAAATAAACTCAGGTAATTACAAAAAAATGTTAATAGTTTTATGTGTGTTGTGCAATATTGGCTCATTCGGTTATGCAAGGTACATCAACATACACTGTACATACAAAGAATCCTCAATACATTTGAAAATAATTATATGTTTTGCATTTTTGTAGTGGGGTAGATCATTTTGACTTGGTCGTTTTATAAGTAGCTTGCATGCTGAAAAAGTGTGAGCACCCCTGCACTATAGGGCATAAGTTGAGGAAGAAACCTCAAATAGACCAGACTCACAGGGGTGACCCCCCCCAAAGTACAACAAAGAATTTTCAAACATGCAACCTAGCCTGTTAGCTTTGGATCCCTTGGTAATTTTCAGATAGGTGTGCATGTTTGGGCTTCCAAGTCACACTGGTGTTGAACACTGTTTAACTCGACCCCTCTAACTTATCACTCAAGCTAATCACTTACTTTGGGGTATCTGAGCACACGCACACACACCCCCCCCCCCCCAATATGTCTTGCATAATTTTACATTACTAAAGGATTTTAAGGCCACGCCTTCACTTGTTCTATTGTTCTACTCTCATCTGTTGAAATCCTCTATGAATGGACTTCACTAGTTCCAACATATGGAAAAGCAACAAATGGTGCAGCGATGTCAGGCTGCAGAGATGTGTAGCAGGGCCTAAAACCTCTAAATTACTGATGACTTTGGGGACCAGCACTGCTTCACTCTGGGCAGCTGTGGTTTGTCCACTTTGACCTCAAAATGAAATATACCAGCACCTTATCAGCACGGCCCATATTCCTCCTGCTTTATCTGCACTGGGCCTGCCGTGACTGGAACGAAAAAAGAAAGATTGATGCACCTCCTTTTTAAAGGCTGTGACAAGACGGACTAACATTAAAGGAGAAATTTAAATGCTTTCCACTTAAGTATTTATTCCCTTTTGAAAAGAAATAACATTAAAAGCATGGAATTCTTCTGTAATCTCTTACTGCTTAATTAGCAGGACTGTTTGATATGACAACATGATATAACAATGCCACAAATGGGATTTTCATTCTTGTGTAAAATTATTTTTAAAACATTAATAAATCATTGACTAGGCCTCTCAGTGGGTGAGCTTCAGTCCGGAATGTTACTTTACTGATAGATATTGATACCTTTTGACCAAGATTTAGGGCCCCTTCAGACATAACACGATTGAAGCTGATGAGAGCATGAAGGAGGAACTGCATGCCATTCGTGAAAAATCGGAACCGCCTCGTACACCTGTCGCCACAACCATTCGTGCACACAAGCAGCCGAAAGACAGTGAATGTCCTGCGCGTGCTCATTCAATCCCCTTCTCGGCGGTGTCGGCCAAATTCCAGGTGCTACACACAAACATCTCGCTGGGCACTTAGAAAAGGCGTGGCTATTTGTGCTCCTGGTACGATAGTAGACAGCAGGTGACCACATTCGATCTGTCTGTGAAAAGTGCTACACAAAAATGGTGTAACCTAGCAACACACATGGGTGTAGCTGTGCGGACCACCCCCCAAAACACACACACATACACATACACACACAAATGGCTTGCGGAGTGTGGCATCATCATCCGCCCCCCCAACACAAATGGCTTGTGGAGTGTGCCCCCCAACACACACACACACCATGAATCCAACATTGTCAGCTGTGGCTCAGCTGGACAACACGCAGTGCACATGAGTGTGAGGGCGCTAATGCCCTCATGAGGACTGTTCAGCATCTGATTGCACGGCACGGTGTGAAGCCGTCTGGCCGACTGATGTCACTTCCACCATGTAAATTGTTGTTTACATGACAGACAGAAAGAGTGGAAAATAAATAAAACAAGTAAGGGTGAAGGCGTGAACACATTCATTTGTGATCGCTTTGCTCCAACGCTTTGCTGTAGACATACGGTGTCTGTCAGCTGACTGCCAAGTGACAGCTGGACGTGACCGTGCACGTAAGGTGTCACATTACAACACAGACATCAGACAGATGCAGGTCAAATGCATAATAACACATACATAAAATTAAAATCACAGAACAAAGTAACAGAGAGGGAGCCTTTTTGTTCTGTGAGAAGCAAAGTCCGCTGACAGAGGTGGGCGTGTCCCCCTGTGACACCCCATGGGACGCCTCTCCCCCCGTTTTTGGTTCACAGATTTTCTTCCGGTCGTGTTATGTGTGAAGGAGCCCTTAATGATGCATATGGAGATGAACTTTCGTTTCATTTTGTAACTTTTGCAACGCCATTAGTAGCGTTTACAGTGGTTGGAAACTGCTTTTGCACATTGAAATTTGCTTTACAAAATCAAATATAAATAAAAAAAATCAGGTTTTTCTAAATTCAAATTTCTAAAATTGTGCCCTGTTAAACTCACGGTGAAAACAAATCTCCACAACATGACATAAATTAAATAAAAATGTCTAAGCAAAAATAATTGAATGCATAATTATGGGCACCCTTTAGTCTAAAACAACTAAATCATCACTTTTACAGCCAGCTGTCTGTAAAAATTATGGTTACGTGAATGTTTCAAACTCAGTGATTATGACCTGGAATTCATTTACATCAGTCATTCGCAAATGCAAACAATATGGGACTAAATGCTGAATCTGTATTCATTATTCTTGTGCCACTTATCTGGGTCCGAGTCAGGACAACAGCAGACTAAGCAGTTCATCCCACACTTCACTATCCTTGGTCAAGTCCTCTAATGTTTTGTTCAGACTGCCAATGCAAATCAGATTTATTGCATATCTAATTTGAATCATGGATTGACTGTCCACATGATATAGCAAGTGACCAGATCTGAGTTGTGTGTCTGTGCTGCAATCCTACTCTGCCATCTTATCCACATTGGTTGCTATAGTAATGAAAGTCACATATGGAAACAGTCACATCATGGCTGTCTGGTGTCTGAATGCTCCAATGACCCAACAGAGCCCGATCCATCAATCACATCCTCCATCTTTTCTCCCATTTATGGACAAGACACTGAGATACTACAAGGGGCAATAACTCTCCCCTGACCCAGAGGTGACAATCCTCCCTTTTCCAAAAGAGGATCGTTGTCTCAGATTTGGAGGTACTCATCCTCACCCCAGTCTCACACGAACCCTCAAACCTGGAGGTCTCTGTCTGCTGAAGCCAACATTACCACATCATCCATACCATTTAACATACCATTCAACTTGACTTCGCCTCGTTGAATGGTATGTTCCAACTTTCACCTCATGAAATATTTGTATCATTGAACTCATAAACATTCAATATTTGTACAACAATGTTATTACGTAACTGAATGAAAAACCTTTTTTTTTATCTTACTTGTGTATTTTAATTTATTAGACTAAGTACAACCCCAATTCCAAGGAAGATGGGACATTGTGTAAAATGGAAATAAAAACAGAATACAATGATTTGCAAATTCTCTTCAAACTATATTCAATTGAATACACCACAAAGACAAGATATTTAATGTTCAAACTGATAAACTTTATTGCTTCTCTGCAAATAGTTGCTCATTTTGAAATGGATGCCTGCAACACATTTCATAAAAGCTGGGACAGTGGTATGTTTCCCACTGTGTTACATCACCTTTCCTTCTAACAACACTCAATAAGTGTTTGGGAATTGAAGACACTAATTGCTGAAGCTTTGTAGGTGGAATTCTTTCCCATTCTTGCTTGAAGTACGACAGAAAATGCACTTGCCTATTAATTGTTTACATAGTGTAAATAAAACACAAATTCTGCTCCCCTTCTTTACGAATGGAAACCACATCCCAAATGGTAAAACGGTAAATGGACTGCATTTATATAGCGCTTTTCCATCTGCATCAGACGCTCAAACCGCTTTACAATAATGCCTCACATTCACCCCAATGTGAGGGTGCGGCCAGACAAGGCGCTCACTACACACCGGGAGCAACTAGGGGATTAAAGACGTTGCCCAAGAGCCCTTAGTGATTTTCCAGTCAGGCTGGGATTTGAACCAAGGATCTTCTGGTCTCAAGCCCAACGCCTTAACCACTAGACCATCACCTCCCCAGGCTGCAAATCCAGAGGTACTGTCCCAGATTTCCATGGAACTGGCATGACAGCCCAACAATATCCAGAAACTTCAGCATTTCTCCGCAAATCTCATGCACTCTTGGTGACTTAACACTGAGTTTTATTCATTAATTTATTTTTACTTCGATTGTGGAGATAGTCCTAGTTCTGACTGAGCCCTCCAAAAGTAAAAGTGAGGGCAGCCACAATTTCAATTTATTTAATTTTATATAGTGCCAAATCACAACAAAGTTGCCTCAAGGTGCTTCACACAAGCAAGGTCTAACCCTACCAACCCCGAGCAGACCACTAAGAGACCGACACAAACTCTACTTCTTTCCAAACTACGTGCGTAGCCCTCAACATACTGCTGCGTATTGAGAAAAAACTCCACGTGAAGTGGGCAGAGAGCTGCTCATTACAGCGTAGATCAGGGGTAGACAACCTGTTCCAGAAAGAGCCATGAGGGTGCAGGTTTTCTTTGCAGCCGCTGACTTCACCAGGTGATTTTACTGATTAATATCACTTTGAGCAGATGGAATCAGTTAATCAGTGAAATCACCTGGTGGAGTCAGTGGCTGCAAAGAAAACCTGCACCCTCATGGCTCTTTCTGGAACAGGTTGCCTACCCCTGGCGTAGATGATACGCTGTAATGAGCAGCTCTACGAATACACCACTGTGACAGGGGTTTAAAGGAGTTACAGGCTTCAGCGGCAGTGACTGGTGAGACTGTGCGCTTGGTTGCACCATCAGTCACAGCTTCATGGTGGAGTGGAACAGAGAATAACGTCGCTACAATAAAACAGACCATGTTACCGCCTTATTCTAAAATGGAGTAAATTCATTTTACCCTCAAAATTCCACTCACAACACCCCATAATGACAAGAAAAGTTATTTTTTTATTCAAAAATAAAAAAAATGAATAAATGTACTTTTTGTGAAATGAATATAGAAACAACAGATCATATATTTTTTGAATGCATCAAAACGCAAATGTTTTGGAAACACTTGCAGGACTGGATACAAAGTGAAATTATGACCCCAAGCCACATTTCAAGAGACACTGTAACCTTTGGAACCCTTCTTCAAAATAAGGACATTGAACTGTGTTACAACTTAGTCCTCTGTCTAGCCAAATTCTTTATACACAAACAAAGACAACTCAAATCACCCCCTCCCCCACTTCAAAGTTTTTTAATGGAATTGGAAATGTATCTAAAATCCCTAAAATGTGTTAAATCAAACAGATATGAAACAATTTATGATATATTGAGCAAACTTTCTACAAATGCATAACCCCTTGTATAACAATTGGAATACTATTGTTTGTTTGTTTTTCTTTTGTTGTATTGCACTTTTTTATTTGTGTGGCCTGCTTTGGTAATGTTATTGCGATGTTTATTACTGCCTCACTTGTTGTGTATCATACATTGTTGTAAATAAATATTTTTGAAAAAAAAAAAAGAAATCACGTGCACAAGTATTCACAGCCTTTGCTCAATACTTTGTTGATGCATCTTTGGCAGCAATTATAGCCTCAAGCTTGGTGCACCTATCTTTGGCACAATTTCAATTTATTTTCATTTATATAGCACCAAATCACAATAAAGTTGCCTCAAGGTGCTTCACACAAGTAAGGTCTAATCTTGCCAACCCCCAGAGCAAGAACACAGGTGAGAGTGGTAAGAAAAAAGTCCCTCTGTTGATTTGAGGAAGAAACCTCAAGCAGACCAGACTCAAATGTTATGTGTCGGACGCAGCTCGGAGAACCGACCAGCGTTTGAAGGACCCAGTATGAAATAAGCAGAGCACGGTACAAAGGCTAACTGAATTTAATACATAACAGTGAAAATGTAATAACAGAAAGGTGCGGCCTGGCGTGGTGCGCTCCCAGCAGCGCTAACGGTCCGGAGCCAGAAGCTGTTTTGGACCCAAGGACCCCGCCGACACCCCCCAGGTGGCCGCAACAACCGAGTCTGTGAAAGAAGGAACCATTATGTGAGTCCACACTCTACACACAGAACACTTAAAGGTGTACAAACAGCAAACACTTCCTGGCTTGATTACTGATCAGCTTCCCAACCTGCAGGCATGGAACATCCCGTTCACAAAACTCCACCGCAGTGGAAGCTGATACATGACTAACATACAGCTCAATACAATAAGGTGTGAGGGACACCACATTTACTGACTGTATAACTGTTAGTCACAAAATCCAACGTACCTCAGGAAGTGTGCTGACGAGCGTGAGACCTCACCCCCTCCTCTTTCACAGACCGTGCATCAAACCTGGACATTCTCAGCGTCCGCTGCTGATGAGATGGCTCCCAAGACGACGATCTCACCCGTCTGGTCACAAGGTCGAGTCTCTGGCAAATACACACTGTGCACTCCAGTCTTAAATGCCAACATGCTCCAATCCATCCAGATGCACCTCAGCTGTGAGTCCTGACGAGTCGCAGGTGATCAGGGTGAGGTCCTGACAGCCTCAGCAACACAGCCACTCAGTCCCAAATGCACGCCACCTGGGAGGAAAACAAAAAGACAAACAAACCGGCAGCCAGGCCCCCCCAGCCATATAACATCAAAGGGGCAACCCTCTGCTTGGGCCATGCTACAGTCATAATAGACAATACAGGAAAGTTTGGGAGATTTTGGGAGTCCATGTTGGTGCACAAGACGGGAGGTCTGCAGAAGAAAAACACCCACTACCACCTCTGGATGGAGCCGCACCTTAAACAGAGAGAAAAAAACTGAATCGGGCATCAGAAAGACAACAAATACAGTATAATTTATCAGCATTAAGCAACAAGAAGAACAGAAGAAATACTCAGGTGGTCACCTGCCCCTAGCCCTAAGTTTCCAGAAAGGCCCCTTCACACATAGTGCAAAGTTTGGACAACGTTTGGACAAATAGGGCGAAACAGTGCAAAACAGTTCGAATGTGCACACCACAAAACATTGCGCCGATGGGCAGGTATGCACGATCCCAGTGTGAGAGTTCAGAGAGAGCAGGAACACCTGTGGGACCACATCACGCCACTTATGTGAAAAAAAACAAACAGCCGGTACCTGTGGGACCACATTGTGCTGCATATGTGGAAAAAAAAAGAAGAAGAAAAACACATACCACCCACTGGACATGAACCTGCACCTTCCAAAAGCTCTGATTACCAGACAGCAATTTTACCACTGAGCTATGGCGCTGTTCTTTGAAAGCTGCGGGAAGCTGCCTCATATCAGGAAGGACATGGAAGTATTACAAAAAAAAATTAAATCACACACACCATATAAAAACACCGCATTTATCAAGCGAGCAATACAAATATGGTCCGTCTGTTCCTCTGGTGATGACTCATGGCCACAGTCATACAGTCATGAAATGACATGAATGAGAAGCAGTGTGCTCTGATGTCCACATCTACTGGTCTGGTGCATTCAGTCTGCTGCACGTGTTCTGCCTGACACGTGTGTCTTGTGGACAGCGCACCGCAGCACAGACACCACGTCATGTGGAACAGAGCTCACATGGGTGACAAGACTGTCAGATCGCCTGCTGCGTGTTCTGACGGTCCGTTTAAACCTGGGGGCTGTCAGTGTCCGCTCCGTGCACGAGCTTGCTTGCTGCAGCTTGTCGCCACCACGGCGATAAATGTTTTATTTATGTCCACTAAATACAGTACAGCAATCAGACACACATGCCTCACAGTGGACAGTTGTTAGTCCATGACTGTCCAAACACAGTAGGTGTTGTCCAGCTGGAATGTCCAGATCCACAGATTCTCATAGCTGCTTCTGTCGGAAGCCACGCCTCCCGTGAGTGGAGCACACACACCTGCGTGTCAGTGTGTGTGTTTGCAAAGTCACACTTGTGGGGAACTTAGACAAATTTCACAGCAGTACAACAGGGGTTGCCTGCAGTCTGCTGTGCGACTGGCCACACATTTCGAAGTGCCATGCAAGCAATGTTAGATGTTCCTGTGTGTCACCTGGAATTTGGCCAGCACCTGCCGTGAGAGGGTGCAATGGGTTTGCACAGTGCACACTCTGTCTTTCAGCTGATGGTATTCACAAACAGTTGTAGCAACAGGTTTATGAAGCGTTAAGGAAGGGACAATTCCACACATTTTGCATGAAATTCCTGCTTTGTGCGCACGTCGACCAAACTTCGCACTATGTGTGAAGGGGCCCTAAAAGACCCAGACTTTAGATAAAGTTGAGCCCGCGGCCCACTCTGTTTCCTAATAAAATGAATTTAAAAGGGTAGGTAGCATAGTACCATACTATGCAGTGGTGGGCACAGTTCCGATAATCCGATAACCAATAATTATCGAAGATAAAGTTTTCATTATCGGATTATCTTTTCAGATAACTTTGAAAACCATTATCGGAATAATTATCTTCCAATACATTTTTGTCCGAATTTTTAGACCGTTAACATGGTAAGCAAAGCTGAACAGATGTGTAGTTCTACCTTCTGCAAACAGAGAAGAGCTGCTTCTAAAAGAAACCGCTCTATCCTCTGCAGATAAAGGAGAACTGGTCACAAAAAAAAAAAAATCATTTCTTTTAACCCCATACTGATACACGGCCAATATCACCCATGTCATCCAGAGGCATACATTTTTAACTTACGGTTCAAATTTAAACCAAAGTTATTTCAGACAAATTATTTAAATTAACGTCACATCTGAAGTTTTATAAAGTGAAAATATCAGATATGTTTTAGTTTTAAAGTAATGCGCTAATTTTTAAGGTTTTAGTGAGCATATGCTGTGCCCAGGTGCATTATGGTTATGACGTTCCCAACAGGAGAAATGCATTTCAGACACTCTGATTGGGACAACGGCATTAAACTCTAGTGCCTAAAATTCACATGAATATATTCTCTGGGTTTATAGACGTTGTTATTGTGTTTGCATTTGTTAAATTCCACACATCTTAAACGTAGCAAGTAGCAACACAGATTATCTGGAATTTTGTTTTGGGACGTTTTCAAGGTCTCTACTGCCATCTACTGGCCAGTAGTGTTCATGGCAGTATTCAAACTGAAGCTGGGCAGACACTGTATGATATTTTCAATCACTGTACTCGGTTCCACCTCAGCTGTACGACAGAACAGCACGGTGTAAAAGTTCAGAGCACACGATTTATGTTCTCACACAGGTACGTTCAAAAACCACGTCAGACTTGTGTTTCCTTAATTTACTTAATTTACAAAAACTCTCTATGGAAGACATCAAAGTTAAAAAATCAACAACAACAACAAAGACAGATCTGCAGTGTTTACACAGGCACAGTGCGAGAGGTTGGACACTTGTAGCGCTTCAGCAGCGGGATACCCTCACGACAGCCGAAAAGAATATCAAACAGGTTTGATTTTCATCAGACCATACGATTGCCAATCAGGAGGTGGTCATGAGATGTTAAATGCAGCTCGCTACTCCATGTATACTAAACGATGCAGGACGCATGATTAACCTGAAACTCTGTGCGATCCAAAAAATAATCGCACAAATTAAACATCAGCTGAAAAAGGACCAAAACTCACACTGGCACCAGTAGATCATGGCAGTGTTCTGTTTATTTTGACACTGGTTATATCAGACAGTTATCTAATTACAACTTGGCTCTTTTTTTTGAAAATGCCTTTTTTTTTTTACGAACAGAAAATGGCATATTTTACAAAAGTGTGATCAGGACGCTTCAACACAGAGCCCTACAGGTGCCCACAACTGCAGAGTGAAGGGCTAAAGAACAACAACTTGTCCGGAAAGCCCTCATAGTATGTGGGTACCCACGATGGTCCCTGGACAAAGTGCAGAAGTCCCAAAGAACAAAGAGACCAGATAGACAAGAGACGGAGACAAGAAGAAGAGGAGTGTCTCTCCCTTATTTAGCAGGAGTAGGGGAAAAACTACAGAGGATCTTCAGACAGCACAAAATCCCAGTTTACTTTAAACCGGTTAACACCTTGAGACAGAAATTAGTTCACCCTAAGGACATGATCCCTAGTTACAAACAGAACAATGTAGTGTATTCTATCAGATGTCAGGAAAACTGTAGCAAACACTACATAGGTGAGACAAAGCAACCTTTACACAAAAGGCTATACCAGCACCGCAGAGAGGGCGTCAGTGGACCTCAGTCTGCAGTTCATCTCCACCTTAAAGACATTAACCACACGTTTGAGGACAAGGAAGTTAAAATATTAGCCAGAGAGAAGAAATGGTTTGAGAGAGGGGTCAAGGAGGCATTCTTTGTGAAACGTTTGAAACCCAGCCTTAACCGAGGAGGGGGTCTGAGACATGCTTTATCCATTGTTTATAATGGGGTACTCAGGTCAAAGCAGTTTCAGTCTTTTGCTCATGGTAATGAGTCATTCACGTCATCAGCAGAGTCATCAAGGGAGCCACAGCTGCCCTGTCATTAGGAGGGTGCTAACTAGAGCACAATAGGTTCTAATTAGAGCTATTGTTTAGTCACTAGCCTTAGCAGTCGGCCTCTCAGTAGGAGGGGTCTGGTTAGGTTTAAAACTCCAGCATTTGTGACTTCGGCTCATTCTTCTACACAAGAGTCAAGAAGAAGTCAGACCACCAGAGCAAGAATTTTAGCTGAGGAAGCTTCTGCGATTTGAAGTGAAACGTCTTCGCGTCAAGCAACCCAGTCCAGTCGAAGATTCAAGCTTCTCTACTTTACAAAAGCACATTTATCTGTAAACACCAACACACGACACACCTCACATTAACGTGTTGGTTTACATAGAATGAATCATCCAATCAGTGTTAGCCGAGGCACATTTTACCTAGAATGCCATCTGTCTATGTTTGTTACAAAACTTCAGAATTAGTGCATTATTCAACATTAAAAGATATATGTTATATCTTAACTTTGCACAAATGACAGGATTGACATTAATGGTGTTATTCTATCAGTATTCATTTTATTTATACACCAAACCATAACTCAGCATTGCTTTATTTTCCAAGACCTCGGCCTGACGGCAGCATTGTGATTGAGTAGAGAGTTGAGTTGTGTGGCTCCTCTCAGTTTGTGTGTGTGCTGGAAGCCATGTAGTAAACTGGAGCTTCCAGCAAGGGGCTGGGTGCAGACAGAAGTGCTGACTCATTGTTTGGGTCTGTTGTCACGTTTGATGTGTTCAAAAGTGACTGTGGTGTTGAAACTCAAAATCAGGTTGTTACTAGTTGCAAGTGTACCGGAGGCAATACTGGAATTTATCGGTTATCTATAACTTCCGGTACATTTTTGGGTGGTTTATCGTTTTAGCTTTATCGAAGATAACTTTTCAGTTAACTGATTATCTCTTATCAAAGTTAATTTTTTGATTATCTGCGCCCACTACTGATACTATACCAGTATGCTAAGCATACAAAAGGGAAAATAAGTGTGTCTTAAGTCTGGCCTTGAAAGTCTTTACAGAATCTGACTGTTTTTGTTGTGTGGGCCGCTGAAGAGGAGGTACTGCTGGCCCACCACCACCAGAGGGCGCCCTGCCTGGAGTGCGGGCTCCAGGCACCAGAGGGCGCCGCCGCCTCACGGGAGCAGCCAAGGTGACAGCTGTCACCCATCACCTGAGACAGCTGACAGCAATCATCAGTGGGGTATATCAGCAGGACGGCATCTCCACCTCATTGCCGAGATATCATTTCTACCTGAGAGGTAACGTATCAAAGCTGACGGAGTGTATCCTTTTGGATTTGTGCTTAGTTTGTGGATTACTGTTCCAACGAGAGGTGGAGGTAACTTCCCTGCTGTTCGGAGTCCTGGGTGCAAATGCGCCCCCATTTAACTGTTCTTTGTTCCTCACCAGCAGTACCAGGTCCGACACGCGGAGGCAGTGGCCACCTGGGAGTTCGGGACTTGGCGGCTCCAGTATTCCCGGGGTCCTGTGGCGGAGGAAGCCGTGTGGTTCCGGTCTTACCTTGGAGAGGCGTCTCCTATCTTCGAGCCTGCCCACACGACACTTTTGTGAATTGACTGTTGTCCATTTCCGTGATTGGTTGTATTCGTTGTGCACATTCACAACAGTAAAGCGTTGTTATTTTGACTTACTCCATTGTCCGTTCATTTGCGCCCCCTGTTGTGGGTCCGTGTTCCTACACTTTCACAACAGGATATCTCGGCCAATCGATCATGGATCCCGAGGGGCGTCAACCGGCTGTTGAACGGCCAATGGAAGAACAGGGCGCACAGGCGTCCGCAGGAGGGGTAATCGGTGAGTTGCAGTGGATCCTCACCGCTTTCACGACTCGGTTGGATTTGATGACCGAGCAGAACGTCCTCCTGAACCGCAGGGTGGAGGCTCTCGCCGCGCAGGTGGAAGCGCCGCTGCGGCTCTCCCTCCCTTCGACCCTGTGCGTAACAGCGACGTTCCACTGGTTGTCCAACGACCCCTCCCACCTTCCCCTGAAGCATACATAAGCCCCCCAGAGCCGTACGGAGGCTGTGTGGAGACGTGCGCGGATTTTCTTATGCAGTGTTCGCTCGTCTTCGCACAGCGTCCCGTCATGTACGCGACCGACGCTAGCAAAGTAGCTTATGTGATAAATCTGCTTCGTGGTGAGGCACGCGCTTGGGCTACAGCGCTCTGGGAGCAAAGTTCACGGCTCCTTCTGACATATGATGGGTTTGTGAGGGAGCTCAGAACAGTGTTCGATCACCCTAATAGAGGAGAGACCGCTTCAGCCGTGCTGCTGTCAATGAGACAGGGGCGCCGGAGCGCAGCTGCCTATGCAGTCGACTTCCGCATCGCGGCTGCGAGGTCCGGCTGGAATAGCGCTGCCCTCCGCGCCGCCTTCGTAAACGGACTGTCGTTGGTTCTCAAGGAGCACCTGGTGGCTAAGGACGAACCGCGGGATTTAGATGGGCTCATCGATCTTGTCATACGATTAGACAATCGGTTAGATGAGCGCCGTCGGGAACGAGACGAAGGGCGTGGCCAGGCACGCGTCGTCCCTCTCCCTTCCGGTTCCGATCGCGTTCCACCCTCCCCACGCTCCACGGCCCCTGCGCTCCGTGTGGTTACAGCCCCCCCTGCTGACGAAGCTATGGACACGAGTAGGGCAACATTTAGGGCACCGGGTACACAAAGGAGGCTGGCCCGCGGGGCGTGTTTTGTTTGTGGCTCGATTGAGCATCAATTAAGAGACTGCCCCGAGCGGTTAAACACCAACGCCCGCCCCTAGAAACTGGGCTAGGGGTGGGCCGAGACATTCACGTGGGACACACCCACATCGCCACACGACTCCCAGTTACAATCCTTTATGAGGATTTAACCCTGAAGGCCCCAGCACTGGTGGACACGGGCTCAGAAGGGAATTTGCTAGACAGCCAATGGGTCAGGGAGATAGGGTTCCCTCTGGTGGCGCTTACCTCGCCTGTGCAGGTACGGGCGCTAGATGGCTCCCTACTCCCTCCAATCACTCACAAGACACCACCAGTAACTCTGGTGGTGTCGGGGAATCACCGGGAGGAGATCGAGTTTTTCGTGACTCCGGCCACCTCCCGTGTGATTTTAGGTTTCCCCTGGATGTTGAAACACAATCCCCGGATCGATTGGCCGTCCGGGGTAGTGGTTCAGTGGAGCGAAACCTGCCATCGGGTATGTTTAGGTTCCTCGGTTCCTCCCGGTTCCCAGGCCAGGGAGGAGGTCAGAGTCCCGCCCAATCTAGGGACGGTGCCGGTGCAGTACCATGACCTTGCAGAGGTGTTTAGCAAGGATCTGGCGCTCACCCTTCCCCCGCACCGCCCGTATGATTGTGCCATTGATTTGGTTCCAGGCGTTGAGTTCTCGTCCAGTAGGCTGTACAACCTCTCACGACCTGAACGCGAATCAATGGAGACCTACATCCGGGACTCTTTGGCTGCCGGGTTGATCCGGAATTCCACCTCCCCGATGGGTGCAGGTTTCTTTTTTGTGGGGAAAAAGGATGGCGGATTACGTCCATGCATCGATTTCAGGGGGCTGAACGAAATCACGGTTCGTAACCGATACCCCTTACCCTTGTTGGATTCGGTGTTCACGCCCCTGCATGGAGCCAAGATATTCACCAAGCTTGATCTTAGGAATGCGTATCACCTGGTTCGGATCCGGAAGGGAGACGAGTGGAAGACGGCATTTAACACCCCGTTAGGTCATTTTGAGTACCTGGTCATGCCGTTCAGTCTTACCAACGCTCCCGCGACGTTCCAAGCATTAGTTAATGATGTCTTGCGGGACTTCCTGCACCGATTCGTCTTCGTATATCTAGACGACATACTCATCTTTTCTCCGGATCCTGAGACCCATGTCCGACATGTACGTCAGGTCCTGCAGCAGTTATTGGAGAACCGGCTGTTTGTTAAGGGCGAGAAGTGTGAGTTTCACCGCACCTCTTTGTCCTTCCTGGGGTTCATCATCTCCCCCAACTCCGTCGCTCCTGATCCGGCCAAGGTTGCGGCGGTGAGAGACTGGCCCCAACCCACAAGCCGTAGGAAGCTGCAACAGTTCCTCGGCTTTGCGAATTTCTACAGGAGGTTCATTAAGGGCTACAGTCAGGTTGTTAGCCCCCTGACAGCCCTGACCTCACCAAAAGTCCCCTTCACCTGGTCGGATCGTTGTGATGCCGCGTTCAAGGAGTTGAAACGGCGCTTCTCGTCTGCACCCGTTCTGGTGCAGCCCGATCCTAGTCGCCAGTTAGTGGTTGAAGTGGACGCCTCGGACTCAGGGATAGGAGCTGTGCTGTCCCAGAGTGGGAAGACCGATAAGGTCCTTCATCCGTGTGCCTATTTTTCCCGCAGGTTGACCCCGGCTGAACGGAACTATGACGTCGGCAACCGAGAACTCCTTGCGGTGAAAGAGGCTCTTGAAGAGTGGAGACACCTGTTGGAGGGAACGTCCGTGCCATTCACGGTTTTCACTGACCACCGGAACCTGGAATATATCAGGACCGCCAAGCGGCTGAATCCCAGGCAAGCCCGCTGGTCACTGTTCTTCGGCCGTTTTGACTTCCGCATCACCTACCGGCCCGGGACCAAGAACCAGAAATCGGATGCCTTGTCCCGGGTACACGAAGACGAGGTCAAAACGGAGTTGTCGGATCCACCGGAACCCATCATCCCGGAGTCCACTATCGTGGCCACCCTCACCTGGGACGTAGAGAGAACCGTCCGGGAGGCCCTGGCACGAAGCCCGGACCTCGGGACTGGACCAAAGAACAGACTTTACGTCCCACCAGAAGCAAGGGCTGCAGTCCTGGACTTCTGTCACGGCTCTAAGCTCTCCTGTCATCCAGGGGTGCGAAGAACCGTGGCAGTTGTCCGGCAGCGCTTCTGGTGGGCGTCCCTGGAGGCCGACGTCTGGGACTATATCCAGGCCTGTACCACCTGCGCCAGGGGCAAGGCCGACCATCGCAAGGCTCCGGGACTGCTACAGCCGCTGCCCGTGCCTCATCGCCCCTGGTCCCACATCGGCCTGGATTTTGTCACGGGCCTCCCGCCGTCCCAGGGAAACACCGTCATCCTCACGATAGTGGACCGATTCTCCAAGGCGGCCCACTTCGTGGCCCTCCCGAAGCTCCCAACGGCCCAGGAGACAGCGGACCTCCTGGTCCACCACGTCGTCCGCCTGCATGGGATACCATCAGACATCGTCTCCGATCGCGGTCCCCAGTTCTCCTCGCACGTCTGGAGGAGCTTTTGCCGGGAACTGGGGGCCACGGTCAGTCTCTCATCCGGGTGTCACCCCCAGACCAACGGGCAAGCAGAGCGGGCCAATCAAGAAATGGAGCAAACACTACGTTGTGTGACAGCCGCGCACCCGGCGGCCTGGAGTACTCATCTGGCCTGGATCGAGTACGCCCACAACAGTCAAGTGTCATCAGCCACCGGCCTCTCCCCCTTTGAGGTGTGTTTGGGGTATCAGCCCCCATTATTCCCAGTGGTTGAGGGAGAGGTCGGTGTGCCCTCGGTCCAGGCCCACCTGCGGAAGTGCCGTCGGGTGTGGCGTGCCGCCCGTTCTGCTTTGTTGAAGGCCCGGATGAGGGCGAAGACCCATGCAGACCGGCGGCGGACCCCGGCCCCTACGTATCGCCCCGGGCAGGAAGTGTGGTTGTCCACCAAGGACATTCCACTGCAAGTGGCCTCCCCAAAACTGCAAGACAGATACATAGGTCCGTTTAAGATTCTCAAGGTCATCAATCCCGCCGCAGTGAGGCTTCGGCTTCCAGCCTCACTGCGGATCCATCCAGTATTTCATGTGTCAAAGATCAAGCCCCATCACACCTCGCCCCTCTGTACACCCGGTCCGGCACCACCTCCTGCCCGGATCATTGATGGCGAGCCGGCTTGGACAGTGCGCCGGTTGTTGGACGTCCGACGGATGGGCCGGGGCTTTCAATATCTGGTGGACTGGGAGGGGTACGGTCCCGAAGAACGCTCCTGGGTGAAGAAGAGCTTCATCCTGGACCCGGCCCTCCTGGCCGACTTCTACCGTCGCCAGCCGGACAAGCCCGGTCGGGCGCCAGGAGGCGCCCGTTGAGGGGGGGGTCCTGTTGTGTGGGCCGCTGAAGAGGAGGTACTGCTGGCCCACCACCACCAGAGGGCGCCCTGCCTGGAGTGCGGGCTCCAGGCACCAGAGGGCGCCGCCGCCTCACGGGAGCAGCCAAGGTGACAGCTGTCACCCATCACCTGAGACAGCTGACAGCAATCATCAGTGGGGTATATCAGCAGGACGGCTTCTCCACCTCATTGCCGAGATATCGTTTCTACCTGAGAGGGTGTTCGGAGTCCTGGGTGCAAACGCGCCCCCATTTAACTGTTCTTTGTTCCTCGCCAGCAGTACCAGGTCCGACACGCGGAGGCAGTGGCCACCTGGGAGTTCGGGACTTGGCGGCTCCAGTATTCCCAGGGTCCTGTGGCGGAGGAAGCCGTGTGGTTCCGGTCTTACCTTGGAGAGGCGTCTCCTATCTTCGAGCCTGCCCACACGACACTTTTGTGAATTGACTGTTGTCCATTTCCGTGATTGGTTGTATTCGTTGTGCACATTCACAACAGTAAAGCGTTGTTATTTTGACTTACTCCATTGTCCGTTCATTTGCGCCCCCTGTTGTGGGTCCGTGTTCCTACACTTTCACAACAGTTTTCTTGACACAGGGAGACCATGCCACAAAACAGGGGCATGATAAGTGAAATCTCTGTGACCCACAGACTTTTTATTCACCCTAGGAACACAAAGTAGTCCTGCACCCTGAGAACACAAAGCCCTGGCCGTTACGTAGGGTTTAAGTAGGTCAGCCGGCATCGATCTCTTTACAGATGATGGAGGCCACTGTGCTCATTGGGACCTTCAAAGCTGCAGAAATGTTTCTGTACCCTTCCCCAGATTTGTGCCTTGAGACAATCCTGTCTCTGAGGTCTACAGACAATTCCTTTGACTTCATGCTTGGTTTGTGCTCTGACTGTCAACTGTGGGACCTTATATGTAGACAGGTGTGTGCCTTTCCAAATCATGTCCAGTCAACTGTATTTACCCCAGGTGGACTACAATTAAGCTGTAGAAACATCTCAAGGATGATCAGTGGAAGCAGGAGGCACCTGAGCTCAATTTTAAGCTTCATGGCAAAGGCTGTGAATACTTATGTACAAGTGATTTCTTATTTTTTTATTTGTCATAAATTTGCAAATATGTAAAAAAAAAAAAATAAAACAACAACAAAAAAAAACCTTTTCAGTATAGATGAATTGTGTGTAGAATTTTGTGTTGGTCCCAAGCCCGGTGTCGCAGACCAAACGGTCCCCTCTAAAAAACGGTGCACCCTGCCTTCACTGCGCATGTGTCATTTGGGACCACAACAGCACGTCTGAGACGGACTCTCTGAGTCTGACTCTCTATGCCCAAAGCGATCAAAGGGAATAATGTGATGATTAACCATCAGATGACAAAGTAAAACCTCTTAAATCATTCTAAAGTCAGTTTTAAGCAGAAAACGAGGCAATAATCGGCGAGTTGTTACTGATGCTCTGAAATGACGTAGGCGCGGCAGCACATGAAACTTAAGACGTGCTGCTGCAGCGCTCTAATCGCTTACCCCATCTTTTATTATGATATAATGCTGAATTTATGTAGAAATGATTGTTGTACAAAAGACATCTGTTGCTGAGATAGATGATGACTGGAGGCAGTTTGAAGCAGAAAGAGGTGACGCTCATAAATGACACTGCTGAGTTCTGAAATGATGTATGCGCAATGAAGGCAGGGAGAACCGATTCTTAGGGGGGACTGTTCGGTCAGCAACAGTGGATAAATGAGTGGGGTTGCGTCAGGAAGGGCATCCGGTGCAAAACAAGTCAAAATAAAGAGGCAGAGAACAATTTGAATTTCGATACGGGATTGGTCGAGGCCCGGGTTAACAAAGACCGCCACCGCTGTCCAACAGGATGCCAGTGGAAATTGGGCTACTGATGGGAGGAGGAGAAGAAGAGGAGGAGAACGTGTCCACAGACAAAAAAGAAAAACTAGAAGGGTGGAATCCAATACAATCCAATCCACTTTATTTATAAAGCACATTTAAACAGACTCGAGTCTCCAAAGTGCTGCACAGCAAAAGCATAGACACGCAAAATAGTAATAATAATAATAACAGTAAAATAAATAAGATAAAATAATACATAAATAAATAAAACCATGATAAAACAATACATTTCAATAAAATAAAAATAAAATAAGACACAAGGACCGTACAACTCACGCGGTGTTAAAAGCCAAGGAATAAAAGTGGGCCTTAAGACGGGACTTAATACACTCCACAGTGGGAGCAGATCAGATGTGTAGGAGTGGAAGTGAGAGTTGGGATTTTGAATGTTGGCAGTATGACTGGTAAAGGGAGAGAGCTGGCTGACATGATGGAGAGGAGAAAGGTAGACATATTGTGTGTGCAAGAGAGCAAGTGGAAGGGAAGTAAGAGCAGGAGCATAGGAGGTGGGTTCAAGTTGTTGTATCATGGTGAGGACAGGAAGACAAATGGTGTTTTTGTCATTTTAAAAGAAGAGTATGTTAAGAGTGTGTTGGAGGTTAAGCGAGTGTCCGACAGGGTAATAAGTGTGAAGGTTGAAATTGAAGGGGTGATGATGAGTATCATCAGTGCATATGCCCCACAGTTAGGTTGAGGGATGAAGGAGAAAGAAGATTTCTGAGTTAGATGAGGTGGTGAAGAGTGAACCCAAGCACGAAAGAGTGGTGATCGGAGCGGACTTCAATGGGCATGTTGGTGAAGGGAACAGAGGTGATGAGGAAGTAATGAGTAGACATGGTATCAAGGACAGGAATGTGGAAGGACAGACGGTTGTTGATTTTGCTGTGAATACCACCAGAAGGAGTTACATCGTGTGTTTGTGGATTTAGAGAAGAGAAGCCAAGAGAAGAGCTGTGGTATTGTATGAGAAGGTCTGGAGTGGTAGAGAAGTATGTTAGGGTAGTGCAGGACATGCACAAGGACAGTGTGACAGCAGTGAGATGTACAGTAGGAAGACAGACTCATTCAAGGTGGAGGTGGGATTACACCAAGGATCAGTCTCCATGGACTATGATGTTTGCAGATGACATTGTGATCTGTCATGAGAGTAGAGAGCAAGTTCAGTCTAGTCTGGAGAGGTGGAGATATGCTCTGGACAGAAGGGAAATGAAAGTCAGTAGGAGCAAGACTGAGTACATGTGTGTGAATGGGAGGGAGCCCAGTGTAATAGTGAAGTTACAAGGAGTAGAAGTGGTGAAAGTAGATGAGTTTAAATACTTGGGGTCAACTGTTCAAAGTAATGGAGAGCGTGGTAGAGAGGTGAAGGAGAGAGTGCAGGCAGGGTGGAGTGGGTGGAGAAAGGTGGCAGGAGGGATTTGTGACCGAAGAATATCGTCAAGCGTGAAGGAGAAAGACAGTGGTGAAACCAGCAATGTTGGACGGCTTAGAGACATGACACTAACAAAAAAGACAGGAGACAGAGCTGAAGATGTTGAGATTCTCTTTGGGAGTGACAAGAATGGACAAGATTAGAAATGAACATATCAGAGGGACAGCTCGGGTGGGACGGTTTGGAGACAAAGTCAGAGAAGTGAGGCTAAGATGGTTTGGACATGTGCAGAGGAGGGACCCAGGGTATATAGGGAGAAGGATGCTGAGGATGGAGCCACCAGGCAGGAGGAGAAGAAGGAGGACAAACAGGAGGTTTATGGATGAGCTGAGGGAGGACATGCAGGTGGTAGGTGAGACAGAGGAAGATACAGAGGACAGGGTGAGATGGAAACCATTGATCTGCTGTGGCGCCCCCTAATGGGAGCAGCCGAAAGAAGAATAAGAAGAAGTAGTGTGCAGAATTTTGAAGAAAAAAATTAATTTCATCCATTTTAGAATAAGGCTGTAACAAAAAAAATGTGGAAAAAGTGCATACTTTCTGGATGCACTACAGAAGAAATTTATCTGTTTGACTCCACCATGAAGCTGTGTAACGACTGATCCAGCAGACAACATCTGCACTGCACACAGTCTCTCTAGTCACAGCTACAGAAGCCTATTTATCCTTCAGAGATGGCATGGGTATCTTGGTGGCTTCCCTCACTAGTCTCCTTTTTGTACAGTCAGTTTTTGAGAGCTGTCTACTCCAGACAGATTTAGCATACAGAACCATACAATGTCTATTTCTCAATTATTAATGTAAAAGGGTACCCACACTTTTTCATGGCACCGAATTTTAATTTCCTACTAATACCAAGTTTGTTCAAGACTGACAAAAAATGGATCAAGAAGTTACAGTGATGCTTCAAAACGTGCCATGATTTGCTATTCGGGATTAAACAGGAAGGAACAACTGTGGAATAACCCATAAAACAGTAGGTTACATACAATTTTTGGGTATGATTTTAAAAAAAAGTCCATGATTTCCATAATTCTGAAATCGGAACAGAAATCTGTACAGAAAATATTGTCAGTGGCACATGAAGATAATTTGTTTTCTGTGTGCACTCACATGGCTGTGAGAGAAACCTTCAGCTTGTTGTCAGTCTCAGTTATAAAGTCAGATGACATTAATCATCCTTTCACATTACTGTTTTCATATCAGGAGATCAATACGAGGTTCTAATATCAGCATTTGGACAGACTTGGGCCAATGAAAGCAGAAGAAGCAATCATCAGTGAAGTTATGAAAGACAGCTGGGAGGACGACTATCGACAAGTGATTGATAATAATCACTCGCTAACAAGTGCTGTGCCAAAACAGAAGACAAATCCCAGAAGCCACAGGTGCTCCACACTTCCCACTACAATATTCAGAAGATTATCACTGTCAGATATTTATCACGTCACACTCAGAAGACGAGAATATTGTTTAAAGTCAGTTATTTTAATAAATAAAAGCTAAATAATGACATGTACTGTGATTTATTTTGTTTCATTTTGCTGCTCCTTCACAACTCAGCCTCAAATGTTCAAACATGACCTTTGAACTTAGAGGCTCTTGGACCTGACACATTGCACTTTGACCCCTGACACTGCAGATTACATTTGGCCATTGATCAAATGACAAACAAGAGGTGGAAAAAGTTCTTTACTGGCACTGGTGTTTTACGGGTACTTATGGCAGCTCAGTCAGCATTTGGATTAAATCACTTCTCTTTATTTTCAGTGTGTGAAAGACAGATATGTGCATTGAAGCACATGAACCAGCAAGCTCCCTCTTTCACTATGCACAAAGCGGCATGTGACGCAATGCAAGTGTTATTGCTAGTTTCCACCCAGCGCCCATTTTCCTTTGACACCAAATGTACTTGTGTTAATCTTTGCACTCGGGGTGTTTGCACTAAAGATGTGGTGTGGTCAAATGCAAGTCTTCCTGTCATTTGACACAAGAACCACGGGTTAGAGTTAAAGTGTTTACTGGGTTCTTACGCTGGAGTCGGTACACAGTAGTGATGGGTCCAGCAACACCAATGTGTCAGCGCATGCATCGAGTTCATAGAGTGAAACCCCGTGTCGGTGCGTGTATTGCTTTGCGAAAGTCACGTGACTGATACAAGAACTGTTTCGAACTGACACTGACGCGCCAAAGTGGCCAAACTGTGTTTATAAGGAAGCGTATCTGTCAACAGGATGCATCTGCCAAAAGAATCTTGGATCTTTTGCGGTGTATCATCAAATTCACCAAACGTCATGGAGCAGCAGCAAACAAAAAGGAAAGTTTCCACCGTGTGGGATCATTTTGATGTCATATCGGAAAATAAGGTATGTTTTAATTTCCTTGTTTCATCCAGCAACTCTCAGAGTTTCCACTTGATCTATCTGAATTCATATTAATTTCAAAGTGACTCTTAATTTACTATTCATATTATTTTCTGCAGGTTAAATGTCGCATTTGTTCAGTAGAACTTTCCTATTTAAACAAAACCACCTCCTCAATGCTGAGACATTATAGGCCCAGACATGAGAATGAAGTCCCAAATACACCCAGGATGAACTCAGGTACACAGCCATCCTACAACTTACTCACAGTTCATTTATTGATAATTAATTCCTATTAATTTATTCTTTACCTCATTTTTAACCATCAAGCTTCCAGGAAGCAGATGCTGGATGAGGCTCTGCTGAGTTTCATCCTGAAGGACTGCCAGCCCCTCAGCACTGTGGTAAGTGAAGGGTTCAGGGAACTGGTTCAGGTCCTTCAGCCCTCATATTCAGCATTATTTGTTTGTTGTTGTTTGGAAATCATGTACTGAAATGTCACGTTGTTGTTTTTAGATGACCTTTGGCAACATCTCACTGTCGAAGGGGGCAGGCAGACCAAAAGTGCCACAGCTGATGCCATCCAGGAGGTGCAGCGGTACCTGGCAGAGGCCAATATTGCCAGGTCCCAGGATCCTCTGAGATACTGGGACAACCAGAAGACAGTATATCCAAACCTCTTCCAGCTGTCATTACAGTTTCTCTGCACTCCAGCCTCATCTGTGCCCTGTGAGCGGGTGTTTTCTACAGTTGGAGAAGCTGCATCAAACAAGCGTAACAGACTCAAATTCAAGACTTTGGAACAACTTTTTTGAATAAAATTTGTAAACAAAATACAATAAAATCCCAGTCCACAAGCATCCTCATTCACAAACCCTAACCCTAACCCGTTCACTTAGATTTTCACGTTATGATACATGTTCACATTATTTATTATTAAAGATTTTAAATTTAACTGAAGATGTGAAATGATACAAAATGACATACAATGACTTAGATTATATTATTGTATATACTAGGCCATGAAATCAGTGTCGGCTGAGTCTGTCAACTTGGGTGCCTTTAGGGATTTTTTTGGTCCAGCAGGTGTCAGTGACACAGTATCGACACAGTATCAATACAGTTTGGCAATATGTTGAAACGCTTCATAACGCCTCATCGACCGATCACTAGTACACAGACAGGCAGTCCAAAAAAAGCAACAGTAACCAAAACATCACACTTAGGCGTGGTCAACATACAGAGGCAGGTAGTCAAAAAACATGATGAGGCAATCAAAGCAAGGCTTAAAAAACATGAGGAAGTGAGCTGGAAAGAGGCACAAGACACATGGATCTGGTGAAGGACAAGAGAAAACTGTGAGACTTAAATAGCACCCAGGTGATTAGGTTTAAATTAAGAACAGGTGTGAGGTGAAACTTCCAGAACCAGGGTGGCTTGGACTTGGCAAGGAGACGGAGTTGGAAGAAACGTGTTCTAACAACAGCACTGATCTGCTTATCAAATTTAAAATGGCTGTCAAAAATGAGCCCAAGGTTCCTCACACAGGAGTGAATGATGGAACCCAGGGGACCCAGGACATCAGCAGGGCAGGCTGTGGAAGTGCTCCCCCCAAACGGGATAACCTCCGTCTAACCAACTGCAGTGCCCCATGAGCCCCAACCAATGGGAGTGAAAGGGGTGCTGAGATTTATGCTAGGCTCAGTAGCACCGTACATCAATAACAATAATAAAAAATAATAATAATAATAATAATACACAAAGTAGAGCTCTTTGAAAAAAATAACACGTGTCTTTTTTTTTTTAGTGCAGATGTGTTGACCAAGTGGTTAGTGCACTTGTTTCTAGAGTGGAAGATTCCCAGTTGAAGGACACCTCCGTCCCATTCTCCATGTAATGTGGAGTTGTCCCAGGAAGGGCATCTGCAGCAAAACATGTGCCAAATCAAGATGCAAGTCCACCTTGAATTTGCAGTGGTAACCCCGAGAGAAACAAGGGAGAAGCTGAAGGGACTTTAAAATGTCTTTTCCTTGAGTTGAGTTTACCTCCAACATTTATATTATTAAGGAATTTGAGATCCAGAAGTTCAGTTTTCCATAACTTTTTGTTCCTTTGTTTTGTTCAGTACAGCTGCTACTAATACAACTCCTATACTACCCAGGTAGAGTTAATAGAGTGTTTTTGTTCTTACCTGGAATCCAGTTGAATCTAGTTCATCACATGTGACCTATAGACTTGTCCTACAGCTGGCCACATGGCTTTCACCATCACCCACAGTGTCTCTGGGCTGGTGTTCAGCATCACGGATCCTGGAGATCCAGTCTACACAGACAGTGTTGAATAATGAGTTATTCTCTTCTTGTCCTGTATCCAACACAAGACCTCATTAACTTCTTGTCTTCAATTAGAACCTTTTTTCATGTGTAACCAATCATTAAGGGTAGCTGAGTTTACCACAAGATAAAATAACATCTATCACACCATCAGTAATGCATTTTTGAAAGTAACAAAGCAATGGATTACCAACTATTACAACAGAAAATGACATTTCAGTACTGATGAATTACTTATCTTTTTAAAACACTTTAGTATGTAGCACTTTAACCCCTTTTTAAACCACAATTTAACATAATTTCTCTGTAAACATGAATTGCATGTTCCCTACTAGCTTGAATAATGAAATAACAATTACATGTAATAACCAAAATCAGTTGTGCAAAAAAAAAAAAAAATCAAATTATTGAACTACATGAAAACCAAATGGCATTTGTAAGTGCACCTTTAACATTTTCTCCACACTTTAAACCTTTCCATTCAGCAGAACCAGAAATTAATTTACTGTTTAGATTAGTAGATAATTGTAGTTAGTGATCAGTATTACAGTATTTGGCGCCAACAAAAGCTATCGATTAGCATACCGATTAGCTTAGCGGCTAACAGCGAAGTTGCTTGGCGGCCATCTTGGATTCCGATCATGCTATGCATCATGGGAGTTGAAGTCATCTCAGCACGCCAGTTTGTACCTGCTTTCAAATCAACAAAAACATCCCGTTTGAAATTCTCAGAGCTGTCAAATCTGGCTTCAGAAATTAAAAACCCTCCCATGTGTTGCTTCTACCTGTGCACCTACAACAGATGATGTCAATATTTAGCTCATCCACCTGCCTGAAGAGCTGAACTAATTACAATCAGCTGGTTTATTGGGAAGATGGAACAAATATGTGGCTGGACTTTTACTTTCTGAAGCTGGATTTGACACCTCTGGAAATTCTACAAGTCCTAAGGATGTGAAGCAGCAAAATTTATGAAGAAGGAAAATGGGAAGAGTTGGAAATAAAGGGCAATGTAGTTTATTTACATCATCCAACACTTTATTCTAAAATGTGGAAAAAAATGTGACCATTTTTTAAAACCATTCAAACTTTCTTCAGACACATTTGCTTTGTAGTGGACGGAGGAACGATCAGACCATTGAACGCCATCTTGCATCATTATAAACAAATTTTTACATACAAAATTTGAGTGTTAATATTTTATGAATTTTATCAAATAACTTTGTGATTTTTTTATGGCCCCAGTTATAATTGTTATACAATTTGTTTGGGGAGTAATACTCAAGTCAATTATCCTGTAACAAATATGTATTCATCATATTTTGCAGATGATGACGCCATACATGGACAAAGCCCTCAAGCTGACATCCCATCTCATCCTCTTACAAAGGATGCTGACGGATTGAAAATCATCATAAACCAGAAAAATCAGTTTTAATTTTTTTAAATACATTTTTCAGATAATTCAATCGTTTATTTTTCTAAGTGTCATTAGTCATGAAAAGGAAATCACTTTATGTGATAATAGAATCGGATAGAAGCTTTATTTGTCATTGTACCTGTTACAATGACAAATAAAGAATCTGTATCTGTCATTCAGCTGATATAAAGTAGCTGATACATGCCTGCAGCTCCCCTGAGCTCCTGCTTTACAGTTGCAGAATGCTCTGGATACAAAAGGATTTTTATTTTATAGCAACCTTTGGAGAAACTTGCACCACTACAGTTTTCACTTGGAAACATGATGGTTGATTATAAACTTTCATTTGCTGCACGTTGTCACACATATAGTGTAACCTGCAACTCTCTGCTTCTCAGTTTTGCCTCCAATGTGCTTAGATGATTGGCCAAATCCAGGTGGAACCATGTTTAGGGATTTTGCCCATTCAGACGCTGTTGATGGAATAGTTGATGACTTTGGCAAGTCTGGCTGGACACGTGGGGGTTCATCCGGATTTATCATCTTGCTGGTTGTATTTGGATCGGCAGGAAACTCTTTACACCTAAAAATAAACAAAAAATTATGTATTAACGTGAGAAGCGCAGGGATTGCATCTGGAAAAAACACATTATTTACATGAAACTTTATTGAATTTCATCTTATAAAAGTATAGATTTAAGTAAGCACTAATCATATATCAATTAATATTCCGATTACAAATATGTTTATTGTTAGATAAACTGATGGATCTTCCACATACAAAACTTATTCTATTGCTACGTTGATGAAGGTTAAACATCCAGGTAAAAAAGACAAAATAAATCAAACAACTGGATAAGCTCTCTAACCTTTCAGACAACATCTGCTGTCTTTCATCAATGAATTGTGAGTGAGTTTTTGAACACAAGTGGTGTGTAATGTCGTGTGTAAATGAGTCTATGAATTGATGTGTTAAAGAGTCTCTTGATGTAATCAAGTATCTCCTTTGTGGACCATTTGTCTCTGGGTGTGGCAGGGCAGGGTCCCACATACGTAGCCCTTCTTTCCTGTTCAGGTCGGGGTTGCAGATTCGCTCGTAGATGGCCTCTTCAAACCAGCGCAGCTTACGATCCAGGATGTCTTTCAATTCAAAGACTCATTTGCACACAAATTACACACCACTTGTCTTCAGAAATTCACTCACAGTGTACTGATGAAAGACAGCAGATGTTGTCTCAAAGGTTTGACTCTGTTTCAGATACATAATCCAGTTGTTTGAGTTATTTTGTATTTTGATTGTAACACTATGGAAAATGTTCACAGAAAATGTATGATTTATGTATAAAGTATGTTTTCCCATAACAGTCATGCACATGAACATTTTGCACCATGGAAAAAAAAGGTCAATGCTTGATTATAAACTTGCATATTTTACAGCGTACATTTAACAATTTCCGTGGTACATAAATCTTTCAAACATTATATTACACTATGTAACACAATTTTTGTTCCTGGCTTCTGTTATATTTCAACTGCTTATGTCTAAAGTCTATGGAAAAATGACTACATTCAGCATAAACTTTGATTTTATTTATTTATTTTTTTACATTCTAGAAAGTTCTAAAAGTTTCTTGAAATTTCTAGATAATTCTGGAAACTTCTAGAAAATTGTGGACCGTTCTAGCAGTTCAAGAATATTCTAGAAGACTACTCAGTAGCAGTAGTAGTGAAGGCGAATCGAGAATATTCTTGAAAACAGACAAATTTCAAAATATCATTGTCCTGATCACAGAAGCAAAGTTTCTGTGGAATAACAGCTATTTTCTATTTATTTAAGACATAACAGGTTAGGAAAACACTCTGTGTACCCAGGAACAAAACCAAAATAAAAATTTGTTACATAGTGTTATTCTGGATGTTGTGTTTAAGGAAATGTCTATTTTATTCATCTGTGGAGTGAAATATATATACTTAATTGTTAAGTTATTGCAACTTAACTAGAGAAGTATTGTGGTATTAACTCAGTTGAAAGTTGAAAAAAGTAAGTTGCAATAACTTTAAAAAATCTATGCAAATTGTTACATCAGTTTTTCTCATTAAGACAGCAGTTCCATTTTTAGAGTGTAGACGGTGAGCACTCACTGCATTCACATACTGAGTACGTCCTAGTGTTGGTTAGGAACGTATTATTAACCCAGAAAGACTGTTCAGTCATCTGCGCCTCAGCCATCCCATCCGGGAATCCATAAAGAGACAACCTTCCTCCTCACTGAAGGATTGCCACCACCATGATGATGACTACTAACCCAACAATTACATACTAGAACTAAGCCAGCAAGTAGTAGGGACACAGTTTGGATGTACTATCTGGCCGCCATCTTACCTGTCCTTTGGCCTGAATGTTAACAGACGATGCATATCTATATATCCTCTGAAAATTTTTATTGTACCATGGTAGACTTTTAGAAACGGTTTCTAATTATATATTGGGATAAAACCATTGCCCTGTGGATGATGCTCCCATCTTCATGTATGTCTGCTGTCTTTTTTGAAGTTTCCCAGAAAGTACTTTTTGTTTGGTTCACAAGCTCTAGCTGCCTCATGGGATAGCACAGTGTAGTCAGTTTGCACACTGTGGAGGTTGTAGATCATCCAGATACCATCCGACTACTACTAAATGCCTACTGAGTATTTGGATGTCCTACTGATTGAGATGTTCTACTTTTTGCTAACTATATAGCATGCTAGTCTCCGCGTTTGGATGTAGCCACAGTGTGACCCTTCATGGTGGTTGTGTCACAGCGTGTTGCGCTCTGAAGGGACTTTTCTACTTGAGAGCGATGAATGTGTGAAAAGATTTAAAGATGGACTACCTACCCCCCGTGTGAAGGAAAACATTTAAGCGATAACCCATGAACAACCTTGTGGTCATTATTTCACCCACCACTCACAGTCATCATTTAGCTCCTCATTAATGACTCATAAATCTGCTGCTACACATGGATCCACTGCAGCAGCCATTACAGGAAGCATGGAACACAGGTCTGTTTCCCTTTAATATCCACTTTCAGCTCGGTGACGAGACAAAGACTGTGTCTGGAAGTGTTTTCCAACCGGCTCCAGCTTCAGATACGACACTGGCCTCAAACATGGCAGCTGAGTAATGTGATTTTCCTCCAGTGTGGAAGGGCTTCCAATCCTGTTCACAAAGACTGGATGTTTTGTAAAAATGAAAAGGAAGACAGTGTGTTCACTTTGGTTGGTTAGTGAGTGGTTCTGTTGTGAATTAGTGAAAATTCTGGCTGGTTCCCAGCATCGCACCTTGTCTCCTTGGATAATAGCTCGTGAGCTCAAAGCCAATTTTGAGCTAATCTGTACCACTTAGGTGTCCAAACAATACGCACAATCCAGCCTCAGTGTACCATGGCCAACACAAGAAGGTGTGATGGCCATCCCAGGGTGGTAGCTATAGCCATGTCAGGGTCAGTGCAGGATTACACAGGAATCAAAATTTAAAATGTTCCAACAATATTGAAAAGTGCATAACATTATTTAAGTGATCATGAAGATTTCAATAAGGTATAGTTTGCACTATCTATCACAGAATGTTTTGGAGTTATGCAGCAGGGTATCAGCACCTAGAGCTAGGTGCAGCAGAGGATCTCCCCGATGGTGCATCTTAGTTGCAACCTCTCATCTTCCCCAGCACCTTGACTGTGTCTTGCCCTGGATCCAGAAAGTTGGAAAGCCAATAGAATAATAGAATAGAAACTTTATTGTCATTGCACATTCAAGTATATACATACAACAAAACTTGCCCTCTGCATTTAACCATCCTAATTACAGTTAGACACAATCTAACCACAAAGGAGTTCAACATTTGTGTTTTTTGGTCAAACTATGGTATGTCAGGGGAAACAGAGGAGCCAGAAACAATGTTGATTCATCAATGTATGTTCATTTATCTCAAGTTGCATCATCATTGCAATATATAGTGAGGTTTGCTCATATGGTGGAGGCCTACTGTCATTCTCAAAGGCAGAGGACTGCTGAGATAAGACAATCTCTCCACAGGTTCAGTACTTTAAGCACAAAGAGATACACTTCTGATAGCTGAGTCCAGGAAGTAACTGAAAATCTGGCTCCAGGACACTTTCAAACCCGAATACTCAGACCCCAGCTGTTCAAGTTCTGCAACAAGGGCATCCCCTAATTCTGCACCTATCACACCATGGTCCATAAAGTTAAGGTCAGGAAGTCTTTCCTAGCTGACAAAGTCAGGTTCCTTTGTCGGTGCTGTTAAATTTATTGTTTTATTGTCACAATATGAAAATACCAGTTTGTCCCCAGGTGCAGTCTCGGCTTTGAAATTACAATGTATGTGCAAAGAATCAGCATGAAGCAAGTCACAACCAATAATCTTTCTCTAAACAAGTGACACCAACTATGAAATTTGAAAAATAAAATAATAAAATAAAATCACTAATGATATCCGACATTTACATCAAAACCAAATTGTTAGAAATAACAAATATTTATATCATTGACTGACAATTACTCAGATGTTCTGAATAATTTACAACCATCAGATAGTCCACTATGAGAAGTGTTCATGAGTCACAGTAACAGGGATTTATTTCTGTTGAATGATCTGTTGCAACTACACACATTAAAATAAAATTACACTCAACTGATTTATGCAATAAATCAAACTTCATAATTAAAGAAAGAAGATGTTCAGTCAGCATCTGCAGTTTGGATCAAAGCACAATGAAAAAGACCTTCAAATGACTTCTGTCCAGACTGCAGCCAAACACTGAACCTGCAGCTTTCCAGGCACTGTAAAAAACAATAAAAATCCCATTAGCGACTTAACGGCCATCATTTGGCTCACAGATAAAAGCCAGCGAAGCATTACTGAGCGGTTCTTTGAAGCAGAAACAGCAGGAACGACCTGCAAACTTCCTGCTTCACACGGGACCTTCTTACTCTGGAGTCACATGAGCTCCTGTTTGTTTGTTGATCTGACCCCAAACCTGATGGATATATTCTTGCTGTGATTGAAAACTATAATTACAATATAATTCACTCTACATTCACCCATTCACACACTGATGTCAGCTTGCTGTCACGCTCAACTGCACACCAGGAGCAAGCTGGGGATTAAAGCCCATGCCCAAAGGACTGGAATCAAACCGAGGATCCACTGGTCACAGTCCCACGTCTCTACCCCGAAGGTCACATTAGCTACAAGCGACAGAAGCAAAGCGATGACTTGCCGTTCGTTTTCAATCAGGGCGGGCGTTTAGCAGTGGTCGCTCTGACGCCAGCTAGGTGGGGCCAAAATCGACTTGAAGTCTGTTTTATGCAAACCCTGGGCGGCGCAACATGGTGACGGCCAGTCAGAGTGAAGAGCCAGCGTGACGTCAGCTGGTGGTTTTCTTCAACAAAGAAATACAAGATAGCAGAATACACTGCGAAACAGCTGTGTTTCTGTGTAAATAGGTTTCTCATATATGTTGTAAAAGTTAGCAAGAAATCAACACTTTGAAATCTAGAAAAGCTGTTTTTGTAACTAGATGACACCTCTTACATGATTTACTAGACACCTTTAGGAGATATTAGCATACACGTCCAGGGAACGCCCATCAGCTGATAAAGCCAACTGCGTTTCTCCGTCATTTGTAGTTAATGTAACCACAGGGTGACCTCTAAACCAGCTGGCCTGTCAAGTTTCCATGTCTGCCTGCTCGACTATTCGGTGGACTGTGCTTCGCGCTCATCCACTCGGCTCAACTGCTTCCAGGGGAAGGAAGACTAATGGGTCATGATGTTGTTTTTCACTCAGTCACCTGCTGCAACTCACGTTCATTTCGTGAATCACATTATCCAACCAGCATCAAAGACGGCAGCCACAGAAAAAGTCTAAAGGATTTAAATGGTACGTTTCAACCTACAGTAGTGTTCAGAATAATAGTAGTGCTATGTGACTAAAAAGATTAATCCAGGTTTTGAGTATATTTCTTATTGTTACATGGGAAACAAGGTACCAGTAGATTCAGTAGATTCTCACAAATCCAACAAGACCAAGCATTCATGATATGCACACTCTTAAGGCTATGAAACTGGATTTGTGAGAATCTACTGAATCTACTGGTACCTTGTTTCCCATGTAACAATAAGAAATATACTCAAAACCTGGATTCATCTTTTTAGTCACATAGCACTACTATTATTCTGAACACTACTGTACATACATAACAATGAAGGTATGTTTTGGACATTTAATGTTAGCCCTTAGCACATGAGCATAGAGATAAGCTAACATTGCTTACTAGTTAATGTTAGCATGTGATAGACTATGAAGGATACACTAATCTGATGATCCATCTGAAATGAGCCTGATGTCTTGATGTATGAAAACTTGCAGCAAAATGATATTATGTAAAAATTCTCAAATTAGTGCAACATTTTCCTTGTCGAATGCGGCCTATATATATATATATATATATATATATATATATATATATATATATATATATATATATATATATATATATATATGTGTGTGTGTGAGTGTGTGTGTGTGTGTGTGTGTGTGTGTAAATTCTTGTAGCAGTCTTTATTTTGCCATTTTACAATATGGCGCTTTAATCTTTAAGCCACTGATAATTATCTCTGTTTTTCGCTCTGATACTCAAACTTTTCTGCTTTTCTTTCTTTTTTGGGGGGGGGGGCTAAATTCAGCAGAGGGTTCTTGGTTCTAAGACCAGGGAGAGACTGTTTCCTTTCTTTGGAAGTGGTCTGTGGTTTGAAAGAAAAGGAAGAGATCAAATCCATCACTGTCATCACTTTGTTAGGACTGTGATGACGTTTAGTTTGAAGACATCTGTACGGTAAGAATTAAATTTGTGACTTAACATTTCTATTCATCAGAGTGAAGTTTATTTTATTTGAAAATGTTTGAAAAAATTGACACCCTTTTTCACACAAAAATGGGGAATTTTTCATTGTAAACATTGTAAAACGATATTTTAAATAATTCAAATTTTGACTTTGTGTGTGTGTGTGTCTGTGTGTGTCATAGCTGCTGCTTCTGATTTCTATGTTTCTTGCCCCCACATTTTGTTCAGTTCTTCTGGATTTTGATTTTCTCCATTTCAAGAGAAGCCTTCAGTAATTTTATTGTACATTTGTTTTATTGAAAAGATCTTTCTGATCCTGATTTAATATCCAGGTTTTATGTTCATCTCTGTTTTTGTTTCTGATCACCAGTGTTGCCAATGTAACTTTGAAAAGTTACTTTATTAGTTACATTTTACAGTTACTTTATACAGTTACATTCAGCAGCTGCGGACAACTGCTGCTGAATGTAACTGATTGGTTATTTTTTAAGATTGAGTACTCAGAAAGGTAACTATTAGTTAGTTACTTTACTGAGTACTCAGTCTTAAGAGTAACCAAGTTAGATTACCAGTTACCTTATTAGTTAAATTACTTATTAGTTGCAAGTTGTTGACAGCTTCTAATTGTTGTGAAGGTGTCGTAGCACGGACCCACAACAGGGGGCGCAAATGAACGGACAATGAGTAAGCCAAAAGGTAACAATTTAATGTTGTGATATTACACAACGAAACGTGTCTTAATGTTCACAGTCAATAAACACCAGGTGACGTGTGGGCAGGCTCGAAGATAGAAGACGCCCGACGAGAGAGAAGCCGCGTCCCACACGGCTTCCACCACCAACGGCCTGAAGAACACCGGAGCCGCCAAGTCCCGAGTCCCCAGGTGGCCTCTGTCTTCGGCTGTCGACCCTGGTACTGCTGGCAGAAAACAGAAAGATGATGTGTGAGTGTGAGTCCGCACACTCAGTGATTAACAGTCCAGACACCGTTAGGAGGGAGCACCTCCACCTCCAACATCACACACACTCGTGCAGCTCCTGATCAACCACTTATCTGGGATGGGGTGCGAGGTGAAGCCGTCACTGTCACGCCAATCCTCCAGACAAGGAAAGCACCAGGAAAAACGGCTGCAACAGAAGTTCAGATTACTTTTCAACGTATAAGTCAGCAGAGAAAATTACCTTAGTACTGGTAGTCGATTTCTCGGCGGGGAGGTGGAGTTGCAGTCCGGCTTATATGGTGGTGTAGATGAGTGACAGCTGGAGTAATGGGTGACAGCTGTCACCTCCTCTGGGTCTGGCGCCCTCTTGTGCTTGGAGCCCGCACTCCAAGCAGGGCGCCCTCTGGTGGTGGTGGGCCAGCAGTACCTCCTCTTCAGCGGCCCACACAACACTAATAAAGTAAATGCATAAAACTGCTAATAAAATAACTGTATAAAGTAACTCAAAAAGTAACTTTTCAAAGTAAATATGGCAACACTGGTGACACACAAACATCAAAGGGCTTCATGATGTCACTGAAGTACACTGGTGCCTTATGACATCATCAAACTACTTGTTGGCTGTCAAAGTGATTAGGAATGTTTGTAGTAAATAAAGCCTTTATAATGTTATTTGAACATTTTTAATCTCAAACGTCTTTAATCTTGACCGATCTTTAAACCACATTTCTCATTTCAATTAATCAATCAATCAATTTTATTTATATAGCGCCAAATCACAACAAACAGTTGCCCCAAGGCGCTTTATATTGTAAGGCAAGGCCATACAATAATTACGTAAAAACCCCAACGGTCAAAACGACCCCCTGTGAGCAAGCAAGTATTACTAGAGGTCAGGGTAATGCCATCCAGAGTAAGGATCTGGTTAGACACCATGTTTCTAAGATTTGTGGGGCCAAGTGCAATAACTTCAGTTTTATCTGAGTTTAAAAGCAGGAAATTAGAGGTCATCCATGTCTTTATGTCTGTAAGACAATCCTGCAGTTTAGCTAATTGGTGTGTGTCCTCTGCCTTCATGGATAGATAAAGCTGGGTATCATCTGCGTAACAATGAAAATTTAAGCAATGTCGTCTAATAATACTGCCTAAGGGAAACATGTATAAAGTGGATAAAATTGGTCCTAGCACAGAACCTTGTGGAACTCCATAATTAACCTTAGTCTGTGAAGAAGATTCCCCATTTACATGAACAAATTGTAATCTATTAGATAAATATGATTCAAACCACCGCAGCGCAGTGCCTTTAATACCTATGGCATGCTCTAATCTCTGTAATAAAATTTTATGGTCAACAGTATCAAAAGCAGCACTGAGGTCTAACAGAACAAGCACAGAGATGAGTCCACTGTCTGAGGCCATAAGAAGATCATTTGTAACCTTCACTAATGCTGTTTCTGTACTATGATGAATTCTAAACCCTGACTGAAACTCTTCAAATAGACCATTCCTCTGCAGGTGATCAGTTAGCTGTTTTACAACTACCCTTTCAAGAATTTTTGAGAGAAAAGGAAGGTTGGAGATTGGCCTATAATTAGCTAAGATAGCTGGGTCAAGTGATGGCTTTTTAAGTAATGGTTTAATTACTGCCACCTGAAGAAAGACAATCATTGGAACAACAAGTTACAAACTTTTTATATCAAAAAGGTGTTGTCATCCATCAAGACACAATATCAGACTGTTATACTATTCCAACTAAAGATAGAAAAAATAAACTATCTAACATTGTTATACGATTTACAAGCAGAAAATATAAAAATGAGTTATTAAGACAGGCAAAGAATTTGAAAGGAACGAGTGTCTATATAAATGAGCATCTAACAAAAAAAATGCAGATATTGCTAGGGAAGCAAGACTACTAAGAAAACAGAAACATATTGTTGCTACATGGGTCTGGAATTGTAGGGTGTGGATTAGAGTGAAAGAAGGAACAAACAGTATACAAATCAAAAACATGGAGGACCTTACAAAATACAGACCTGAATAGACAATCAAATATAACATCTGTTGGTAATTGGACCAACAAAAAATCAGATCAAACATGGAAACAGAGGATAAAATATATGACATAGACACTAATATTGATGAAAGTATATCTGACTTAAAAACGATTGGTTGTGAGTATTATACAGTAGAACAGCTGAATAGTGAAAAAATTGCAGAAGATACCCTGTCACTCATACATATAAACAGTCGAAGCTTGTATTGTAAAATGTCACAAATAAAAGATTATTTAAATCAGTTTAAAAATAGATTTAGTATTGTTGTAATCACTGAATCTTGGCTTAAAGATGATCTCATGGATGAAGTTCAAATGGAGGGATATGAGCTGTATTTTGTAAACAGAAGATATAAAAAAGGCGGTGGTGTTGCTCTGTATACAAAAACAGATCTGATGTGTACAATTGTTGAAGAAATGACAATTATGAATGATGTCATAGAAATTGTAACAGTGGAACTTGTACATGAAACATCTAAGAATATTTTAATCAGTTGTGTATACAGAGCACCAGATTCTTGTGTTGTGAAATTTACAGATAAAATAATTGAATTATTCCATCAAATTAAAAACAAAACGCTTTTTATGTGTGGGGACTTTAATATTAACATAGAAAGCTCCAGCTGCCAAAGATTAAGTGATTTTGTGAATACAATGTATAGTTTGGGGTTATTCCCCTTGATAACAAAACCAACCAGAATTACATCACAAAGTGCAACGGTAATTGATAATATATTTACAAACAGAACAGATGAAATTATCAAGAATGGGATCTTCATGACAGATATTAGCGACCATTTACCAATTTTTTCAATATTTAAATATAAAAATAGGTACAACAAAAAAACTGATATAAACTTTAAAAGAGATGTCAGTAAAAGCCTTAGAGGCATTAAAATATGACCTTAAAAATCAAAACTGGGAAGAAGTTTATGTCAGTGATGTTAATGTAGCATATAACGCATTTATGAAAATATTGATGAAATCATACAATAAAATTGTAAATTAATTGAAATTAGTAAGAAAAGAGTAAATAAACCATGGCTGACAAAGGGAATAAAAAATGCTTGTGCAAAGAAAAACTATTTATACAGGTGCTTTTTAAAATTGCAAACAAAGGAATCAGAACATAAATACAAAAAATATAAAAATAAACTATTAACAATAATTAGGAAACAAAAAAAAGATTATTACAGTGAAAAACTAAATAAGAGTAAAGATAATATGAGGGTAACATGGGGAATTATAAAAAGTGTGATTGATAGTGATGGAACGAAAGAAACTATTCCAAATTACTTTGTTAAGGAAAATAAAGAGATATATGATATAAAAGAAGTTGCAAATGGGTTTAATGATTATTTTTCAAATGTAGGGTCAAGTCTGGTGGGAAATAAACCAATAATAGAAGATAAATTATGTACATTGGTAGATACGGTCAATAGTATTTTCCTGGACAATGTGGAAAAAGATGAAATAAGAAATATTGTAAAAAACTGTGTAAGCAAAAGATCAACTGACCATGAAGATTTAGACATGATGACTGTAAAAAGTATAATAGAAATTGTTATTGAACCATTTACCTATATTTGTAATCTGTCTCTGTCAACTGGGGTTTTTCCAGATGAAATGAAAATTGCTAAGGTAGTCCCATTATATAAAAATGGAGACAAACATAATTGTTTTAATTACAGGCCAGTATCATTGCTTCCACAGTTTTCTAAAATTACGGAAAAAGTTTTTGTAACAAGATTGGATAAATTTATTTAGAAACATCATATTTTAAATAATGCTCACTATGGATTCAGAACAAAACATTCGACAGCTATGGCAATTATGGAATTAATAGAGAAAATATCAACAACAATAGATAATAAGGATTATTTTGTAAGTATTTTTACTGACCTGAAAAAGGCTTTTGATGTTATAGACCACTCAAGATTGCTCCACAAGTTACAACAATATGGAATAAGAGGTGTTGCACATCAGTGGGTGAAAAGCTACTTAGAAAATAGAAAACAGTTTGTTCAGATAAATAATACCAAATCAGAATTGTGTAACATTATTTATGGAGTACCACAAGGATCGGTACTTGGACCCAAACTGTTTATTTTGTATATCAATGATTTTGTGAATGTATCCAATGTGCTTGGCAGCATTTTATTTGCTGATGATACAACGCTGTTTTACTCTGGATCAGATATACAGGAAGTAGCACAAGTGATAAATACAGAGTTGGAAAAAGTTAAACATTGGTTTGATATAAACAGATTGTCAATAAATATTAATAAGACAAATTTCATATTGTTTAATGATAGAGCGAAAAAAAATAATGTGTCATTACAAATAGATGGAATGGATATACAAAGGGTAAAAGAAATGAAATTTTTAGGAGTCATGATTGATGAAGATCTTACATGGAAGTCACACATAAATTACATAAAAGGAAAAATAGCGAAAGCCATTGCTGTTTTGCATAAAGTAAAATATTCATTAAATAGTTATGGTTTATTAACATTGTACAATTCATTGATTGTCCCATATTTAACTTACTGTTTAGAAATCTGGGGATCAACATATACAACCTATATACAACCTTTATTTATTTTGCAGAAAAGAGCTTTAAAAGTGATTAGTAACAGTGGTTTTAGAGATCCATCTAATCCATTGTTTATTAAGTATAGAGTACTTAAACTTCATGATTTAGTCGATTTGAAAATATTACAAACGATGTACCAAGTTAATAAAAATACTTTACCAACAAACATTCAAAATATGTTTGAAAAAAGAGTAAGTAGTTATAAATTGAAAGGAATAGAAGTCTTTAAAAAAACAAGATTTAGAACCAAAGTAAAGGAAAGGAGTATTGCAGTAAATGGTGTCAAATTATGGAACAATCTTAATAAAGAAATTAAAGAATTAAGGTCGCTTAAATTATTTAAAAAAAATATTAAATTAGATGTATTAAGTAAGTATGAAACTATGAAGTAAGTCAGTGGGCTGCAAGAAAGTCAAAAAAAAAAAAGTAAACTGTTAATAATGTTTGGAGTGTCTTAAGTTTAAATGTAACCTGTCAGTGATGTAATCTATTAATTAATGGTCATAATTATGAAATGGGTCAGTGGTATGTGACAAGTTAAAGAAATGCAATCTGTTAAATAATGTTGACTATGATGCTGTATATTGAAAGATTGTATTGTTAAAAGGGGCAGAAATCATAAGACTTGTTCTTCTTTCTGCTCCTTTTCATTCTGGTATTGTGGTGCTTTTGTTTTTTGCTTTTCTGCTTTTCTTTTAAATGAATGAAATAAATATTTAAAAAAAAAAAAAAGCCTGTGGTACATAGCCAACTAATAAAGATAGATTGATCATATTTAAGATCGAAGCATTAATTAATGGTAGGGCTTCCTTGAGCAGCCTGGTAGGAATGGAGTCTAATAGACATGTTGATGGTTTGGAGGAAGTAACTAATGAAAATAACTCAGACAGAACAATCGGAGAGAAAGAGTCTAACCAAATACCGGCATCACTGAAAGCAGCCAAAGATAACGATACGTCTTTGGGATGGTTATGAGTAATTTTTTCTCTAATAGTTAAAATTTTATTAGCAAAGAAAGTCATGAAGTCATTACTAGTTAAAGTTAAAGGAATACTCAGCTCAATAGAGCTCTGACTCTTTGTCAGCCTGGCTACAGTGCTGAAAAGAAACCTGGGGTTGTTCTTATTTTCTTCAATTAGTGATGAGTAGTAAGATGTCCTAGCTTTACGGAGGGCTTTTTTTTTATAGAGCAACAGACTCTTTTTGCAGGCTAAGTGAAGATTTTCTAAATTAGTGAGACACCATTTCCTCTCCAACTTACGGGTTATCTGCTTTAAGCTGCGAGTTTGTGAGTTATACCACGGAGTCAGGCACTTCTGATTTTCAGAGGAGCTACAGCATCCAAAGTTGTCTTCAATGAGCATGTAAAACTATTGACGAGATACTCTATCTCACTTACAGAGTTTAGGTAGCTACTCTGCACTGTGTTGGTATATGGCATTAGAGAACATAAAGAAGGAATCATATCCTTAAACCTAGTTACAGCGCTTTCTGAAAGACTTCTAGTGTAATGAAACTTATTGCCCACTGCTGGGTAGTCCATCAGAGTAAATGTAAATGTTATTAAGAAATGATCAGACACAAGGGAGTTTTCAGGAAATACTGTTAAGTCTTCAATTTCCATACCATAAGTGAGAACAAGATCTAAGATATGATTAAAGTGGTGGGTGGACTCATTTACATTTTGAGCAAAGCCAATTGAGTCTAATAATAGATTAAATGCAGTGTTGAGGCTGTCATTCTCAGCATCTGTGTGGATGTTAAAATCACCCACTATAATTATCTTATCTGAGCTAAGCACTAAGTCAGACAAAAGGTCTGAAAATTCACAGAGAAACTCACAGTAACGACCAGGTGGACGATAGATAATAACAAATAAAACTGGTTTTTGGGACTTCCAATTTGGATGGACAAGACTAAGAGTCAAGCTTTCAAATGAATTAAAGCTCTGTCTGGGTTTTTGATTAATTAATAAGATGGAATGGAAGATTGCTGCTAATCCTCCTCCTCGGCCCGTGCTACGAGTATTCTGGCAGTTAGTGTGACTCGGGGGTGTTGACTCATTTAAACTAACATATTCATCCTGCTGTAACCAGGTTTCTGTAAGGCAGAATAAATCAATATGTTGATCAATTATTATATCATTTACTAACAGGGACTTAGAAGAGAGAGAACTGATGTTTAATAGACCACATTTAACTGTTTTAGTCTGTGGTGCAGTTGAAGGTGCTATATTATTTTTTCTTTTTGAATTTTTATGCTTAAATAGATTTTTACTGGTTATTGGTGGTCTGGGAGCAGGCACCGTCTCTACGGGGATGGGGTAATGAGGGGATGGCAGGGGGAGAGAAGCTGCAGAGAGGTGTGTAAGACTACAACTCTGCTTCCTGGTCCCAACCCTGGATAGTCACGGTTTGGAGGATTTAAGAAAATTGGCCAGATTTCTAGAAATGAGAGCTGCTCCATCCAAAGTGGGATGGATGCCATCTCTCCTAACAAGACCAGGTTTTCCCCAGAAGCTTTGCCAATTATCTATGAAGCCCACCTCATTTTTTGGACACCACTCAGACAGCCAGCAATTCAAGGAGAACATGCGGCTAAACATGTCACTCCCGGTCCGATTGGGGAGGGGCCCAGAGAAAACTACAGAGTCCGACATTGTTTTTGCAAAGTTACACACCGATTTAATGTTAATTTTAGTGACCTCCGATTGGCGTAACCGGGTGTCATTACTGCCGACGTGAATTACAATCTTACCAAATTTACGCTTAGCCTTAGCCAGCAGTTTCAAATTTCCTTCAATGTCGCCTGCTCTGGCCCCCGGAAGACAATTGACTATGGTTGCTGGTGTCGCTAACTTCACATTTCTCAAAACAGAGTCGCCAATAACCAGAGTTTGATCCTCGGTGGGTGTGTCGCCGAGTGGGGAAAAATGGTTAGAAATGTGAACGGGTTGGCGGTGTACACAGGGCTTCTGTTTAGGGCTATGCTTCCTCCTCACAGTCACCCAGTCGGCCTGCTTTCCTGGCTGCTCGTGATCTGCTGGAAGGGAACTAACGGCGGCTAAGCTACCTTGGTCCGCACTGACTACAGGCCTGGCTAGCTGTAGAATTTTCCACGGTGCGGAGCCGAGTCTCCAATTCGCCCAGCCTGGCCTCCAAAGCTACGAATAAGCTACACTTATTACAAGTACCATTACTGCTAAAGGAGGCCGAGGAATAACTAAACATTTCACACCCAGAGCAGAAAAGTGCGTGAGAGACAGGAGAAGCCGCCATGCTAAACCGGCTAAGAGCTAGTAGCTGCGCTAAGCTAGCGGATTCCTAAAAACACACAAAGTGAATAATGTGTAAATAATTTAGAGGTGATTCACCAGAGGGAGTGCTTTAGTTAAGGCACGTAAAGATTACACTGTGAAACAAATCGTTATCTAGATAACTAGATCAATCTAACTGCGCAGATTAAACAGCTAACAGATACAGCAAAACACCGCTGTGCTCCGGAACAGGAAGTGATACAATACCGCAGTGAGAGCCAACCACCAGTAGAGGCAAGCAAGCCTTACAAATCATTAATGAACATAGTTACATGTAAATATGCCAGATTGTAGCAGGATGCTAATTTTTGCTAATTACAGTACTGGGTTGTACTGCACGTTGCCCAATACACTCATTTGCACGTGCACAAGTGTAAATACTGCACAGGGTGTCCTACACAAGTTTATTGTGTAAAGACTACTAAACTGTTTATTAACATAAAGTACACAAGGGCATAGCATACATATAACTGGAAAAAAAGAGAAAAAAACTCAAGTGGTGCCTCCACAGTTAGGCTCCAGATGGTTGCATGTCTGATTTGCCAGTAACCAAACTTTCAGCTGTCCTTCTGAAAGTGGTGCTCTCCCTGATTGTGACTGGGAGGTTGTTCCAAGCTTGCCCACCTTTTATGAATAACATGTTCTGACCAAAGGTGGTCCTTCTGTGTCAGCTCTTGTACCCTGTGAATCTTTTTATGTGGATGAATTCTTTAACAGGAGTTGGTCCGTGTAAACATTTATATATGAAGCAGGCATATTTGAATACCTTCAGATTTTCAAAGTCTAGAAACTTCTGCTTTTCCAGAACCTTACAGTGATGATAAGAATTAGATTGTCTATCATATATCTTAACTGCTCTATTATACAGCTGCTCTATGGATTTTAATACCGAGGTGGCTGCAAATGTCCAGTTAGTGAAACAGTAGTCAGTGTGTGAGAAAACTATGCAAAAGAGATACGTTTCTGGAGGAAATCACAGAAGAAATTAACCACATTGAAAATATGGTTTGACTGAAACAAATTGTCATGAAACTTAAATAAAACAGGGATGAAGTGGAAGTTTAAGAGTCACTAGGTGTTCACAGGAAACACTTATTTATTTCTATATGTATCTATTTATGTTCATTGTTAGTTGGTTTTATCTTTTCTGTTGTGTTTTTAATCAGGTTCTTTTTGTCTCTTTCTCTAAAACTGTATTGTAGCATTATTAGTTATTATTATCACTTTACCGAGGCGTTGCTAGGCCGGTATCGTAGATTTACATTGATGCTAACTGGCTATACCCGCCCGCTGTGTGTAAACAAATGACGTCATAGCGTGCGCAGCCCAAGAACTGTCCGCAGAGGGAAAAAAAAAACTGTCCGCAGAGAAAAAGATAAAAAGGAGAGAAGTGTGTTTTGGTCCAATATGGATATTCCGGATGATTTTCTCATGGATAGTATTACAATGAACAGCAGCCAATTAAGCAGCCTTCTTGATGAGGACGCACTGCTGAATTTGGAGAGCAGCGCGTGCCAGCCGACACGACAAAAGTTAAAGTGAGCCAACTTTTTATGTACGCGTTACGTGTTGTGTATCTCAGTAAAAAGTGATAATAATGCAAATAACATGCTGTTGTCCTGCGGTATGCATTTTCTGAGTCCCTCCGTCCATGCCGTCGCCTGCAATGACAGATATTCACCCTCCAAAAGCATGTTATTGTATTATTATTATTATTACTATTATTGTTGTTGCTATTATTATTATTATTATTATTAATATATAAATAAAAAAATATTACAATTTGTAATACATCTGACTCTTTTACAACAACAAACTCTGAGCCATTAATTATTTTACAGAAAACAAATGCACACAAACGTGCTGAGATGCGAACATCTTAATGCTAACTCTAACATTGAAAATGCCATAGATATGCTAAAACGTTAACGTCGGTCCCATTTTAAGTTATAAAATTCATCTATCAACTGTTTCAGAAGAACATAACAGGTCGGTTTAACATAAAAAAGGTAAATATTACTCACAGACATATGCTCTTTTAGCTGGGAAAAAATTAAGAAAATAAAACAAAATAAAACAAAGCACCAACAAAGCAGCCGGTCGGTTCGATGCTTCATTGCTTCAAGCTTCAAAGAAGAAAAGATAGAAAATTATAGATTATAGAAAATTTCAATTTATTTTCATTAATGAAATTAAATTGAAAATTGAAATTAAATGTATATAGCCCCAAATCACAACAGAGTTGCCTCAAGGCGCTTCACACAGACTAACCCCCAGAGCAACAGTGGTAAGGAAAAACTCCCTCTGAGGAAGAAACCTCAAGCAGACCAGAAAGGGGTGACCCTCTGCTTGGGCCATGATACAGACATAAATTACAAAACAATTCACAAAACGAACATACAGGAAATGTTGTTGGTGCACAGGACAGGAGAGTCTCTAGCACAGATACCACACCATCTCTCGATGGAGCTGCACCTTAAACAGAGAGAAAAAACAGAATCATGCATCACAAAGGCAACAAATACAGTATAACTTGTCAGTATTAGACAACAAGAAAAACAGAAGAAATACTAAGGTGATCGCCGGCCACTAGCCCTAAACTTCACTAAAAGACCCAGAATTTAGGTAAAGTTTGCTAATAAAATTAATTAAAAGAATAAAAAGTGTAGAACTATACTATGCCAGTATGCTAGCCATATGAAAAGAAAAATAAGTGTATCTTAAGTCTGGACTTGACCTGCAGACTTCTTATTCACCCTAGAGACACAAAGTAGTCCTGCACCCTGAGAACACAAAGCCCGGGCGGTACGTAAGGTTTAATTAGGTGAGCTAGGTAGGGAGGTGCCAGTCCGTGAACAGTTTTTACAGACTAGTAGCAGAACCTTAAACTCTGATCTCACTGGGACAGGAAACCAGTGAAGGGATGCCAAAATGGGTGTAATGTGGTCAGACTTTCTGCTTCATGTCAAAAAAATGAATGGATGGATGAATTTTGGGTGGGAAAACAAAGAGAATTGGGGGAAAAAGTGGGCAGATGGTTCAAAGTCTATATTTTGTATTTAAAAAGTTCAAATGCAGTTGAGGCAACATTTGTGAAATGTGATATACAGTATATAATAAATGTCATATATCTTGTGTTGCTAAAAAGATGCTCATTCATGTTGAAAATGGATCCAACTGAAAGGGTTAATTGATGACTAGCTGACAAATTTTAATGTATAATCTACTAAACAACATCTAAATTTTTTTTCCAACAAATTCTAACAAACCCTAAACGGCTGGGGAGGCCTTCAGTGAAACCACCCCAGCTGTTATTAAATATTCTGATGGCACACATACTGTACATTAATGTGCATTACTGTCTGAAAACCTCAGGGTGTTAATAGTTCTGATGGGGAATGTATCTATACCCTATGCATGCTGCAATGTGCAACTTGACACACCTGTGTTGCTGAAAGGTTTGGACGTGTAGCAACGGTCAGTTAAAGTACGGCACAAACATTACAAACAGGCATTCAGTGTGTGAGATCGACTGCCGGCCTGATCCAAAGTAATCCATGACGCATGAAACATGAGACCATCCGGAGTCCAGTTTCTTGGCATCGCAACGGTGAGATTCATAAAGATGACAGATGTCTCTCAGAGGACAGCTTGTGTGTGGTGCAGCGATAACACATTTCATCTGGAGATGGACATGAGGAAATCACTCAATCTGAATCGAAGAAAAGAGAAAAGTCAAGATCATTCTTCACTTGTCCATCAGGGTGGACAGATCCTGATAAATAACCAGAACAGCTTTTTGTGTGTGTTTTCTGCTGCCACGACAAACCAAACAGTTCTCATTTCTGTGCTTCAGGGTGAGGTTTTAAAAAATGATAAACACTTTATAAATAAGAGTCTCTCAACTCAATTAATCAGGAGGAAAAGCTTCGATTGTGCTCCTGCTTTGGAACAAATATGACAACAAAAACAAAACCTGTTCCCGTGGTTCCAGTTTTTCCTTGAATCTAACCACCACTGTGATGTCATAAGCAATATCCGTCCATCCATTTTCTATACCCGCTTACTCCAGCTAAGGGTCACGGGGAGCTGGAGCCTATCCCAGCAGGCGGGTTCACCCTGGACAGGACACCCGTCTGTCACAGGGACACATACAGACACACAAACACATTCACACCTACAGTCAGTTTAAAATCTTTGTCTCTGGATGTGGGAGGAAGCTGGAGCACCTGGAGGGAACCCACACAAACACGGGGAGAACACGCAAACTCCACACAGAAAGGACACAGGTGGGAAAAAAAAACCCATGACCTTCTTGCGGTGAGGCAACAGTGCAAACCACTAAAGGCCCTTTAACACCGGGTCAACGTAGCAAATGCAAAAAAACAAATAAATAATAATAGAGAGATAATAATAATAATGATAATAATAATAGTGTTGGGAAGGTGTCGTAACACGGACCCACAACAGGGGGCGCAAATGAACGGACAATGAGTAAGCCAAAAGGTAACAATTTAATGTTGTGATATTACACAACGAAACGTGTCTTAATTTTCACAGTCAATAAACACCAGGTGACGTGTGGGCAGGCTCGAAGATAGAAGACGCCCGACGAGAGAGAAGCCGCGTCCCACACGGCTTCCACCACCAACGGCCTGAAGAACACCGGAGCCGCCAAGTCCCGAGTCCCCAGGTGGCCTCTGTCTTCGGCTGTCGACCCTGGTACTGCTGGCAGGAAACAGAAAGATGATGTGTGAGTGTGAGTCCGCACACTCAGTAATTAACAGTCCAAACACAGTTGGGAGGAAGCACCTCCACCTCCAACCTAGGAACACACTAGCAGCTCCTGTAACCACTTATCTGGATGGAGTGAGAGGCGAAGACGTCGCTTCTCTCACTGACCGCCAACCCAGTTGAAAGGGCACCACAGGACAACGGCTGCAAACAGATCAGACGTAAGTCACAGTTTAAATTCAGCAGAGAAATTACCTTAGTACTGGTAGTCGATTTCTCGGCGGGGAGGTGGAGTTGCAGTCCGGCTTATATGGTGGTGTAGATGAGTGACAGCTGGAGTAATGAGTGACAGCTGTCACTTCCTCTGGGTCTGGCGCCCTCTCGTGCTTGGAGCCCGCACTCCAAACAGGGCGCCCTCTGGTGGTAGTGGGCCAGCAGTACCTCCTCTTCAGCGGCCCACACAACAAATAGTACCAATTTGGCTTACCAGGCTTGTCCGGGTGTCGTCTGTAGAAATCGGCCAGGAGGGCCGGGTCCAGGATGAAGCTCCTCTTCACCCAGGAGCGTTCTTCAGGTCCATACCCCTCCCAGTCCACCAGATATTGGAACCCCCGGCCCTTACGACGGACGTCCAGGAGCCTGCGGACCGTCCAAGCAGGCTCCCCGTCGATGAGCCGGGCAGGAGGCGGCGAAGGTCCAGGTGCACAGAGGGGCGAGGAGTGGTGTGGCTTAATACGGGACACGTGGAAGACAGGGTGGATCCGCAGTGAAGCTGGGAGTCGGAGCTTCACTGCGGCCGGGTTGATGATCTTGAGGATGGGGAATGGTCCGATGTACCTGTCCTTTAATTTGGGTGAGTCCACACAGAGGGGGATGTCCTTTGTCGACAGCCACACCTCCTGCGTGGGGGCCGGGGAACGTCGGCGGTCCGCATGGGTCTTGGCCCTCGTCCGGGCCTTTAACAGGGCAGAGCGGGCGGTCCGCCACACCCGGCGGCACCTCCTGAGGTGGGCCTGGACCGAGGGCACACCGACCTCTCCCTCCACCAGCGGGAACAATGGGGGCTGGAACCCCAAACATGCCTCAAAAGGGGAGAGGCCGGTAGCAGACGAGACTTGGCTGTTATGGGCATACTCGATCCAGGCCAGATGGTGACTCCAGGCCGCCGGGTGCGCGGAGGTGACGCAGCGAAGGGCCTGTTCCAACTCCTGGTTAGCCCGCTCTGCCTGGCCGTTGGTCTGGGGGTGGTACCCGGACGAGAGACTCACGGTGGCCCCCAGCTCCTTACAGAAACTCTTCCACACCTGCGAAGAGAACTGGGGACCACGATCTGATACAATGTCCGATGGTATCCCATGCAGCCGCATGACGTGGTGGACCAGGAGGTCTGCCGTCTCCTGGGCTGTTGGGAGCTTCGGGAGGGCCACGAAGTGGGCCGCCTTGGAGAACCGGTCCACTATCGTGAGAATAACGGTGTTGCCCTGGGACGGCGGGAGGGCCGTGATGAAGTCCAGGCCGATGTGAGACCAGGGGCGATGAGGCACTGGCAGGGGTTGGAGGAGTCCCGTCGTCCTCCGATGGTCTGCCTTGCCCCTGGCGCAGATGGTACAGGCCTGGACGTAGTCCCGGACGTCGGTTTCCAGGGACGCCCACCAGAAGCGCTGCTGGACTACTGCCACGGTCCTACGCACTCCGGGATGACAGGAGAGCTTGGACCCGTGACAGAAGTCCAATACGGCAGCTCTTGCCTCTGGTGGGACGTACAGTCTGTTCTTGGGGCCAGTTCCCGGGTCCGGGCTCCTTGTCAGGGCCTCCTGGACGGTCTTCTCCACGTCCCAGGTGAGGGTGGCCACGACAGTGGACTCGGGGATGATGGTCTCGGTGGGGTTCGACAGCCCCGCTTTGGCTTCTTCTTCGTGCACCCGGGACAATGCATCTGGTTTTTGGTTCTTGGTCCTGGGGCGATACGTGATCTGAAAGTCAAAGCGCCCGAAGAACAGAGACCAGCGGGCTTGCCTGGGGTTCAGCCGCTTGGCGGTCCGGATGTACTCCAGGTTCCGATGGTCCGTGAAAACCGTGAAGGGCAACGATGCCCCCTCCAGCAGGTGTCTCCACTCTTCAAGAGCCTCCTTCACCGCAAGAAGTTCCCGATTGCCGACGTCATAGTTCCGTTCAGCTGGGGTCAACCTGCGGGCATAAAAGGCACAAGGATGGAGGACTTTATCAGCCTCCACGCTCTGGGACAGCACGGCTCCTATCCCTGAGTCAGAGGCGTCCACTTCTACTATGTACTGGCGATCAGGATCAGGCTGCACCAGAACTGGTGCAGTCGAGAACCGACGTTTCAACTCCTGGAACGCGGCTTCGCACCGATCCGACCAGGCGAAGGGGACCTTGGTGGAGGTCAGGGCAGTCAGGGGGCTAACTACCTGACTGTAACCTTTAATAAACCTCCTGTAGAAATTTGCAAAACCTAGGAACTGCTGTAGTTTCCTGCGGCTTATCGGTTGGGGCCAATCTCTCACCGCCGCAACCTTAGCTGGATCAGGGGCGACGGAGTTGGAGGAGATGATGAACCCCAGGAAGGACAAAGAAGTGCGGTGGAACTCGCACTTCTCGCCCTTCACAAACAGCCGGTTCTCCAACAACCGCAGTAGGACCTGACGTACATGCTGGACATGGGTCTCAGGGTCCGGGGAAAAGATGAGTATATCGTCCAGATATACGAAGACGAACCGATGCAGGAAGTCCCGCAAGACGTCATTTACCAAAGCTTGGAACGTCGCGGGGGCGTTAGTGAGGCCGAACGGCATGACCAGGTACTCAAAATGACCTAACGGGGTGTTGAATGCCGTCTTCCATTCGTCTCCCTTCCGGACCCGAACCAGGTGGTACGCGTTTCTAAGATCCAATTTTGTGAAAATTCGGGCTCCATGCAGGGGCGTGAACACTGAATCCAACAGAGGTAATGGGTATCGGTTGCGAACCGTGATCTCGTTCAGCCCTCTGTAATCAATGCATGGACGGAGTCCGCCGTCTTTCTTGCCCACAAAAAAGAAACCAGCACCCATCGGGGAGGTGGAGTTCCGGATCAGCCCGGCAGCTAAGGAGTCCCGGATGTAGGTCTCCATTGATTCGCGTTCCGGACGTGAGAGGTTGTACAACCTACTGGACGGGTACTCAGCGCCCGGGACCAAATCGATGGCACAATCATACGGTCGGTGCGGGGGAAGAGTGAGTGCCAGATCTTTGCTGAAAACGTCAGCAAGATCGTGGTACTCCCTTGGCACCGCCGATAGATTGGGGGGAACTTTGACCTCCTCATTAGCCGTGGTGCCGGGAGGAACCGAGGATCCTAAGCACTCCCGGTGGCAGGTTTCGCTCCACTGCGTCACAACCCCAGACGGCCAATCAATCCGGGGATTGTGCTTCACCATCCATGGAAAGCCCAAAATCACTCGGGAGGTAGAAGGTGTTACATGGAACACTATCTCCTCCCTGTGATTCCCAGACACAACCAAAGTCACTGGTTGTGTCTGATGTGTGATTAATGGAAGCAGGGTGCCATCTAGTGCTCGCACCTGCAATGGTGCCGGCAGAGCCACCAGAGGGAGCCCTACTTCCTTTACCCATCTGCTGTCCAGCAGATTCCCTTCAGACCCTGTGTCTATCAGTGCTGGGGCATGAAGGGTTAAATCCCCACAAAGGATTGTTACTGGGATTCGTGCTGATTTGCGGGGTTTTCCCGCGTGCGTGTTATGACCCACCCTTAGCCCAGTTTCTAAGGACGGGCGTTGTAGATTGACCGTTTTGGGCAGTCCTTCTGCATGTGCTCGCAAGAGCCGCAGACAAAACACTCCCCGCGGGCCAGCCTCCTTTGTCTGATTTTTGATCTTAATTTGGCCCTGCTCGTGTCCCTAGCCTCCTCAGCAGGGGGAGCCGTAGCCACACGGAGCTCTCTGGCAGTGAAGCGTGGGGACGACGTCACCTTGTCGGAACCGGAAGGGGGAGGGACGGCTCGTGCCCGGTCACGCCCCCCGGCCTGCTCCCGACGATGCTCATTTAAACGGTTGTCTAAACGTATAACTAAATCGATCAGCCCGTCGAATTCCCGCGGTTCATCCTTGGCCAGTAGGTGCTCCTTAAGGACCGGGGACAGTCCATTTACAAAGGCGGCGCGGAGCGCAACGTTATTCCAGCCGGACCTCGCTGCCGCGATGCGGAAGTCGACTGCATACTCGGCTGCGCTACGGCGCCCCTGTCTCATCGACAGCAGCACGTTCGAAGCGGTCTCGCCTCTGTTGGGATGATCAAACACTTGTTTGAATTCCCGTACGAACCCAGTATAAGACGTTAGGAGCCGTGAATTCTGCTCCCAAAGCGCCGTAGCCCATGCGCATGCCTTTCCTCAAAGCAAATTAATAACATAAGCCACCCGGCTAGCGTCTGATGCGTACATGACGGGGCGCTGTGAAAAGACGAGCGAACACTGCATGAGGAAGTCCGCGCACATCTCGACACAGCCCCCGTACGGTTCCGGAGGGCTTATGTATGCTTCAGGGGACAGTGGGGGGGTTCGATGAACGACCAGTGGAACGTCTGATACGGGCCCAGGACCAGCCAGAGGAGTGGCTGCAGCGGCGCCCCGATCGCGCGCTTCCACCCTGGCGGTGAGAGCCTCCACCCTCCGATTAAGGAGGACACTCTGCTCGGTCACTAATTCCAACCGGGCCTTGAAGGCGGTTAAGATCTGCTGCAGCTCACTCAACCCGCCTCCCGCTGACGCCTGCGCTCCTGGCTCTTCCATTGGCCGTTCAAGCTGGAGTTGACGCCCCTCGGAGTCCATGACGATGGCCGAGAAATCCTGTTGGGAAGGTGTCGTAACACGGACCCACAACAGGGGGCGCAAATGAACGGACAATGAGTAAGCCAAAAGGTAACAATTTAATGTTGTGATATTACACAACGAAACGTGTCTTAATTTTCACAGTCAATAAACACCAGGTGACGTGTGGGCAGGCTCGAAGATAGAAGACGCCCGACGAGAGAGAAGCCGCGTCCCACACGGCTTCCACCACCAACGGCCTGAAGAACACCGGAGCCGCCAAGTCCCGAGTCCCCAGGTGGCCTCTGTCTTCGGCTGTCGACCCTGGTACTGCTGGCAGGAAACAGAAAGATGATGTGTGAGTGTGAGTCCGCACACTCAGTAATTAACAGTCCAAACACAGTTGGGAGGAAGCACCTCCACCTCCAACCTAGGAACACACTAGCAGCTCCTGTAACCACTTATCTGGATGGAGTGAGAGGCGAAGACGTCGCTTCTCTCACTGACCGCCAACCCAGTTGAAAGGGCACCACAGGACAACGGCTGCAAACAGATCAGACGTAAGTCACAGTTTAAATTCAGCAGAGAAATTACCTTAGTACTGGTAGTCGATTTCTCGGCGGGGAGGTGGAGTTGCAGTCCGGCTTATATGGTGGTGTAGATGAGTGACAGCTGGAGTAATGAGTGACAGCTGTCACTTCCTCTGGGTCTGGCGCCCTCTCGTGCTTGGAGCCCGCACTCCAAACAGGGCGCCCTCTGGTGGTAGTGGGCCAGCAGTACCTCCTCTTCAGCGGCCCACACAACAAATAGTACCAATTTGTAATTAGAATAATCATCATAATACTACTACTAATAAAATAAACAACTAATAATCCTGACAAATAATAATAAAAAGAGACTAGAATAACAAAAAATTTAGGATAATAAAGAAAGAAGTGGTTCCATAATTTCATGCTTCAGTCATTTGTGGTGTCTGTATTTCACAAAGTGAGGCTGCACCACATCACAAAATAATGTGGAGTTACAGAGGGTCAGCACACGCAAGAAGCTGTGCAAAACAAGGCTTTTAACTCTCCAGCCCCAGTCAAAAGCCTAACAAGGTAGTTTAAGACTCTGGAATGAACTTTCTTTTCCTGGCCTTGAAAAAAAATGTTCATCTTTGTAACAAAACCTGGTGAACAAAGCAGAGGAAATTAAACCGATGTCCCCTGTGTGTGTGTGTGTGTGTGTGTGTGTGTGTGTGTGTGTGTGTGTGTGTGTGTGTGTGTGTGTGTGTGTGTGTGTGTGTGTGTGTGTGTGTGTGTGAGAGAGAGAGAGAGAAATAAATTCAAATGAACAATCCAAACTTGTTTCTTTACTAAATTATAAAATTAATTTATGCATTTATCTATATGCCATAGCATACGTCTTTGTTAAAGAGCATAAGACAAAGTCTTTCAGCATGAAAGTACGGATTTTTAATGTGCGACAGTATCCTGCGTCATAACTGAATCTCTGCTGTTTCTAACCAACTAAACCGTGGGAAAATCGGGTAAAAATTTGGGGAGTTATGGATTCATCTTCCTCAGTACAAATAAATGCACTGGGGCGCAACAGGGACCCATCCAAGATGGTGGCCAGCTGATACGTCAGCTCCAATAGGCGGTGGCAGTCCATGAGGCGTCTTCCCGCCCTGCGCACAACATATGGAGCCATTCTGGAGTAATAGATCCACAGCACCACGCAGCTCTACACAGGCCACAAGCCCCATCCCAGGTCTGCTGGGGGCTCCCCTACCATTCCGAGGGGGGAGCAGCACATTAGTGTTTTAGCTTTTCCTCGATCCGTGTAAGAGCTTTTGCAGTTTCTCTTAATTTGGTTGTATCTTCTTCAAAGATATCCTCCGTTGTTACTTTCGGGCATTCTTACCTATTGACTTGCTGGCATTCCTCTAGTATATGTTTTTGAGTTTCCTCCTCAGCATTGCAGAACCTACAGGATACATTGGCATATTTATTCCTATAGTTGCATTTTACTACCAGTATTCTTGTTCTTGCCATCATGATGCTATGTGATTCTATCCTGTTTAGTTTGTCCAGGTAGGGTTTCATTTTTCCTACTTCCAACGTTTTTACGTTTTCAATGTTATGTTTTCTCCTTTGCTTGTTTGATCCGTTATCTGCAGTATTTCCTTAATCCTGTTGACTTCCCTTTTCCATGGTTTACTATTGTTGTTGATTATTCTTTCCATTAGTTCTGATCCTACTGTATTTATCCTTTTTTGGAAGTTGATCTTGGTTTGTGGTATTATATGGTCTATATCCCAGAGCCCTGTTTCCGCATACATGATTTCTTTCGGTGTTGTTGTTGGTAGTATTAGGAGCTGTTTTAATATATTGTCCAAGATTTGGTTCCTCATTTTCCCCTCCTTTTTTGTTGTTACCACTGACTATCCTGAATACACAATTATTGGGATTATGCATGATTCCACTAGTTGCCAGATAACTCTCATTTCTATTCCTCTTAGGTCCGGGCTTCCTGCTATTTGTAGGATGGTTTGTAAGGCTCCTTCAGCTTTCTTTTTTGCTTCTTCTATTTGGACGGCTTGGTTGTTGTTATTGTTGATTATTTTCCCTAGGTATTTGTAATTTACACATTTTTCCAGTTTTTTTGGGTCCTATGTAGAAATTTGTATCATCTTTTGGTTTCCCTATCATCATAACTTTACTTTTTTCTTCCCCAAATTCTATGTGGTACCTATTTGCCAGATCATTTGTTATATTTAGCATTATTTGCATTTCCTTGGCCGTCTCTGCTATGAGGGCTATGTCGTCCATCCATAGTAGGCATCCTATTTTTTTCCCTGTACCTGTCTCTATTCCAAGGTTGCTATTCAGGATCTCTTTGCCTATTTCGTCTATTAGTAGTGTGAAAGGGACTCAAGCCACCGTGCTGTCACAAGCAACACAATATAACAAAAGCACGTATCGTGGAGGGCCGCGTATCATGGTGTCAAGCGGGAGTAGTACTAGTAGTGATACTGTTGTGAGTTTTTTTACGCGCACATAGCCCCTCCCCCTTCCCCATTCAAAAGATGACCCAGATATGAAAACAGTTTGATATTCTACAGAAACGACAATGTTCTTCTTCTTTTTTCTGGGTCATCCCTGGAGATGGAGGGTGTTCGTGTCTTCCATCGCCAGCGGCTCTTGTAGCGTGTTTTCACTTGGCTGATGAGTCCAATCTGGGCTGCACATATTTCGCTGCAGTGACGACAGCTGAATCCATCAGGGAGACCAGACGTAGTCTCGCTCTGTTTTCTTCTACTTATTTCCTCACGGACTCTATGAAGTGACCCCCTCCTCGGTGAATGAGGGTTCTCCAGGTAGTCCTCTCTGAGCTAAGTGTTTCCCATCTGTTGACATCAGTTTTACTGTGCTCAAGTGTTGCTTTCAGCATGCTCGTATCGTGCTGCTTCTATCCTGCTCTTTATGGTTTTCCTACCCTGAGCTACTGCACTTATTTTCCCTTTCGTATGGCTAGCATACTGGCATAGTGTAGTTCTATGCTTTCTACCCTTTTAATTAATTTTATTAGTAAACGGAGCGTGTCGCGGCCTCAACTTCACCTAAAGTCTGGGTCTGTTACTGAGGCTTAGGGCTAGTGGCCGGTAAACACCTTAGTATTTCTTCCGTTTTTCTTGTTGTTTAATGCTGATAAATTATACTGTATTTCTTGTCTTTCTGCTGTCTGATTGTTTTTTTTTCTCTCTGTTTAAGCTGCAGCTCCATCCAGAGATGGGTGTGGTATTTGTGCTAGAGACCCTCCTGTCCTGTGCACCAACAGCATTTCCTGTATATTCGTTTTGTTAATTGTTTTGTAATTTGTGTCTGTATCATGGCCCAAGCAGAGGGTCACCCCTTTGAGTCTGGTCTGCTTGAGGTTTCTTCCTCAAATCTTCAGAGGCAGTTTTTCTTACCACTGTCACCTGTGTGCTTGCTCTGGGGTTTGGTAAGGTTAGATCTTAGTTGTGTGAAGCACCTTGGGGCAACTTTGTTGAGATTTGGCGCTATATAAATGAAATAAATTGAAAAATTGAGCTGATGGAAACAGACCTGTTTCAGAAGTCACTGTTGTCTGCATCAAGAACGTGCCATCGCCTATTGATGATTCTGCATGACGGTGGCTTCTGTGCTGGTGGACTTCGCTTCATCAACGACACCGATTTTAGTTCTGCTGTCCTCCTAGCTCACTATTAAAATGTTAAAGGAAGACTTCCAAGTGGTTAAGGTGCCTCCTGTAGGAGATCCGGGTTTCCAATCCTGCTAAAATAGTCAACAAGACAAATGCGTTTTAAATGGTAAATGGACTGCATTTATAACGCACTTTTCCATCTGCATCAGACACTCAAAGCGCTTTACAATTATGCCTCACATTCACCCCGATGTGAGGGTGCTGCCAGACAAGGCGCTCACTACACAACGGGAGCAATAAGGGATTAAAGACCTTGCCCAAGGGCCCTTAGTGATTTTGTAGTCAGGCGAGGATTTGAACCAAGGATTGTCTGGTCTCAAGCCCAACACCTTAACCTCTAGACCATCACCTCCCCTTTTTCAGTTTTGTTGTTCAGGTTCTGGTGGACTCTTTACTTGTACTCTCCCAGCTCTGTGCATGTGTGTGTGTGTGTGTGTGTGTGTGTGTGTGTGTGTGTGTGTGTGTGTGTGTGTGTGTGTGTGTGTGTGTGTGTGTGTGTGTTCTTTATCTTCTCCATTCATACTGCAATAAGTATGTATAAGTATAGTATAAGTACAATTATGTGGTGTGGATTCAGTCAAAAAGACTGAATCCACACCACATAATTGTACTTATACTAATTACATAACATAATTACATAATTGTTTTTTCTTCTGTATTCAGTCCAGTTCACTTTATTTTTACAGCACCAAACTGGGGCATCGGACTGGGTGTGTGTGTGGGGGTGGGGGTGGGGGGGGTGGGTGGGGGGGGGGTTTAAAGGGTATGGGGGGGCACAAAAAACTGGCATTAAAAACATTTTTGTGTTGAATGTTATTAATGTCCATACAATTCATGTTGTAAAAGAATACCAATCAATCAATCAATTTTTTTATATAGCGCCAAATCACAACAAACAGTTGCCCCAAGGCGCTTTATATTGTAAGGCAAGGCCATACAATAATTACGTAAAACCCCAACGGTCAAAACGACCCCCTGTGAGCAAGCACTTGGCTACAGTGGGAAGGAAAAACTCCCTTTTAACAGGAAGAAACCTCCAGCAGAACCAGGCTCAGGGAGGGGCAGTCTTCTGCTGGGACTGGTTGGGGCTGAGGGAGAGAACCAGGAAAAAGACATGCTGTGGAGGGGAACAGAGATCGATCACTAATGATTAAATGCAGAGTGGTGCATACAGAGCAAAAAGAGAAAGAAACACTCAGTGCATCATGGGAACCCCCCAGCAGTCTACATCTATAGCAGCATAACTAAGGGATGGTTCAGGGTCACCTGATCCAGCCCTAACTATAAGCTTTAGCAAAAAGGAAAGTTTTAAGCCTAATCTTAAAAGTAGAGAGGGTGTCTGTCTCCCTGATCTGAATTGGGAGCTGGTTCCACAGGAGAGGAGCCTGAAAGCTGAAGGCTCTGCCTCCCATTCTACTCTTACAAACCCTAGGAACTACAAGTAAGCCTGCAGTCTGAGAGCGAAGCGCTCTAGTTGGGGTGATATGGTACTACGAGGTCCCTAAGATAAGATGGGACCTGATTATTCAAAACCTTATAAGTAAGAAGAAGAATTTTAAATTCTATTCTAGAATTAACAGGAAGCCAATGAAGAGAGGCCAATATGGGTGAGATATGCTCTCTCCTTCTAGTCCCCGTCAGTACTCTAGCTGCAGCATTTTGAATTAACTGAAGGCTTTTTAGGGAACTTTTAGGACAACCTGATAATAATGAATTACAATAGTCCAGCCTAGAGGAAATAAATGCATGAATTAGTTTTTCAGCATCACTCTGAGACAAGACCTTTCTGATTTTAGAGATATTGCGTAAATGCAAAAAAGCAGTCCTACATATTTGTTTAATATGCGCTTTGAATGACATATCCTGATCAAAAATGACTCCAAGATTTCTCACAGTATTACTAGAGGTCAGGGTAATGCCATCCAGAGTAAGGATCTGGTTAGACACCATGTTTCTAAGATTTGTGGGGCCAAGTACAATAACTTCAGTTTTATCTGAGTTTAAAAGCAGGAAATTAGAGGTCATCCATGTCTTTATGTCTGTAAGACAATCCTGCAGTTTAGCTAATTGGTGTGTGTCCTCTGGCTTCATGGATAGATAAAGCTGGGTATCATCTGCGTAACAATGAAAATTTAAGCAATACCGTCTAATAATACTGCCTAAGGGAAGCATGTATAAAGTGAATAAAATTGGTCCTAGCACAGAACCTTGTGGAACTCCATAATTAACTTTAGTCTGTGAAGAAGATTCCCCATTTACATGAACAAATTGTAATCTATTAGACAAATATGATTCAAACCACCGCAGCGCAGTGCCTTTAATACCTATGGCATGCTCTAATCTCTGTAATAAAATTTTATGGTCAACAGTATCAAAAGCAGCACTGAGGTCTAACAGAACAAGCACAGAGATGAGTCCACTGTCCGAGGCCATAAGAAGATCATTTGTAACCTTCACTAATGCTGTTTCTGTACTATGATGAATTCTAAAACCTGACTGAAACTCTTCAAATAGACCATTCCTCTGCAGATGATCAGTTAGCTGTTTTACAACTACCCTTTCAAGAATTTTTGAGAGAAAAGGAAGGTTGGAGATTGGCCTATAATTAGCTAAGATTGCTAGCTAAGACCCTGGACTATCCCTTGGTTGTGCTGCTTTAGACGTAGACTGTGGGGGGGTTCCCATGATGCACTGTTTCTTTCTCTTTTTGCTCTGTGTGCGTCACTCCGCATTTAATCATTGGTGATCGATCTCTGCCCCCCTCCACGGCATGTCTTTTTCCTGGTTCTTTCCCTCAGCCCCAACCAGTCTCAGCGGAAGACTGCCCCTCCCTGAGCCTGGTTCTGCTGGAGGTTTCTTCCTGTTAAGAGGGAGTTTTTCCTTCCCACTGTTGCCAAGTGCTTGCTCACAGGGGGTCGTTTTGACCGTTGGGGTTTTTCATAATTATTGTATGGCCTTGCCTTACAATATAAAGCGCCTTGGGGCAACTGTTTGTTGTGATTTGGCGCTATATAAAAAAAAAGTTGAGTTGAAGTTGAGTTAAGATAGCTGGGTCAAGCTGGGTCATATAATTAGAATGAATGTATAAATCTCCCCCTCTAGCTGCCACCTTATCGTGGTGGGGGAGTTTGCGTACCCGGATGATCCTAGGAGCTATGTTGTCGGGGGCACAAAGCCACTGTAGGGTCTTCCAAGGCAAACAGGTCCTAGGTGACGGGTCAGACTAAGGGCAGCTCAGAACCTCCATGACCAGTGAAAAATCAAGGACTGAGATGTCACCCGGTATGGCCCATGGGGCCCGGCCGGGCTCAGCCCGAAGGAGCAACGTGGGCCCGCCCTCCTGTGGGTTCACCACCTGCAGAGGGGGCCATGGGGGTTGGGTGCAGAGAGGATTTGGTGGCGGTCGAGGGCGGGTGGCCCGGCAGAACCGATCCATGCTCACAGCCCCTGGCTGTTGGGACGTGGAATGTCACCTCACTGGGGGGCAAGGAGCCTGAGCTTGTGCGGTAGGTTGAGAGATACCGACTAGAGATAGTCGGGCTCACCTCCACGCACAGCATGGGCTCTGGTACCCAACTCCTGGAGAGGGGCTGGACGCTTCATTTTTCTGGCGTTGCCCACGGGGAGAGGCTGAGAGCTGGGGTTGCATTGCTCATTGCTCCCCAGCTCAGTCGCCATGTGTTGGTGTTCACTCCGGTGAACGAGAGGGTCGCGTCCCTACGCCTTCTGGTTGGGGACAGGTCTCTCACTATTGTCTCGGCCTACGGGCCGAGCGGCAGTGTAGAGTATCCGACCTTCCTGGAGTCCCTGGGAGGGGTACTAGATAGCGCTCTGACTGGGGACTCCATTGTTCTCCTGGGGGATTTCAACGCCCATGTGGGCGGCGACAGTGAGACCTGGAGGGGGGTGATCGGGAAACACGGCGTCCCCAATCTGAACCTGAGTGGTGTTCAGCTGTTGGATTTCTGTGCTAGTCACAATTTGTCCATCACGAACAACATGTTCGAGCACAAGGGTGTCCATAAGTGCACGTGGCACCAGGACATCCTGAGCTTGAGGTCGATGATCGACTTTGTAGTCGTATCATCTGACCTTCAGCCACGTGTCTCGGACACTCGACTAAAGAGAGGGGCAGAGCTGTTGACCGATCACCACCTGGTGGTGAGTTGGATCCGCTGGGATGGGAGGAAGCCGGTCAGACCTGGCAGGCCCAAACGTATCGTGAGGGTCTGCTGGGAACGACTGGCGGAACCCTCTGTCAGGGAGGTCTTCAACTCCCACCTCCGGGAGAGCTTCTCCCACATCCCGGGGGAGGTTGGAGACATGGAGTCCGAGTGGACCAAGTTCTCCACCTCCATTGTTGATGCGGCCGCTCGTAGCTGTGGTCGCAAGGTCACTGGTGCCTGTCGCGGCAGCAATCCCCGAACCCGGTGGTGGACACCGGAAGTAAGTGATGCCGTCAAGCTGAAGAAGGAGTCCTACTTATCTTTGTTGGTAGGTGGGACCCCAGAGGCAGCTGAGAGGTACCAGCAGGCCAAGCGTGCCACAGCCCGTGCGGTCACAGAGGCAAAAACTCGGGTCTGGGAGGAGTTCGGGGAGGCTATGGAGGAGGACTATCGGTCAGCCTCGACGAGATTCTGGCAAACCGTCCGACGCCTCAGGAGGTAGAAGCAGCTCTCCACCGGCACTGTTTACGGTGCGGGTGGGGGGCTGTTGACCCTGACTGGGGATGTTGTTGGGCGGTGGAAGGAGTACTTCGAGGATCTCCTCAATCCCATCGTCACGTCTTCCGAAGAGGAAGCAGAGACTGGGGACCCAGAGGCGGACTCGTTCATTACCCAGGCAGAAGTCACCGAGGTGGTTAGAAAGCTCCTTGGTGGCAAGGCTCCTGGGGTGGATGAAATCCATCCTGAGTGCCTTAAGTCTCTGGATGTTGTGGGACTGTCTTGGCTGACACGCCTCTGCAACATCGCGTGGCAATCGGGGACAGTGCCTCTGGATTGGCAGACCGGGGTGGTGGATCCTCTGTTTAAGAAGGGGGACCGGGGGGTGTGTTCCAACTATAGGGGGATCACACTCCTCAGCCTCCCCGGTAAGGTCTATTCCAGAGTACTGGAGAGGAGAATTCGACTGATGGTCGAACCTCGGATTCAGGAGGAGCAGTGTGGTTTTCGTCCTAGTCGCAGCAGACTGGACCAGCTCTACATGCTCCACCGGGTGCTCGAGAGGTTCATGGGAGTTCGCCCAACCAGTCCACATGTGTTTTGTGGATCTGGAGAAGGCGTTCGACCGTGTCTCTTGGGGTGCCCTGTGGGGAATGCTCTGGGAGTACGGGGTCCGGGGTCCTTTGCTAAGGGCTATCCGGTCCCTGTACGACCGCAGCAGGAGCTTGGTTCGCATTGCCGGTAGTAAGTCAAACCTGTTTCCAGTGCACGTTGGCCTCCGTCAGGGCTGCCCTTTGTCACCGGTTCTGTTCATTATTTTTATGGACAGAATTTCTAGGCGCAGCCAGGGTGTAGAGGGGGTCTGGTTTGGGAACCACAGAATCTCTTCTCTGCTGTTTGCCGACAATGTGGTTCTGTTGGCTTCGTCAAATCAGGACCTTCAGCGTGCACTGGGGTGGTTTGCAGCCGAGTGCGAGGCGTCCGGGATGAAGATCAGCACCTCCAAATCCGAGGCCATGGTTCTTGACCGGAAAAAGGTACTTTGCCCTCTTCAGGTCAGTGGAGTGTCTTGCCTCAAGTGGAGGAGTTCAAGTATCTCGAGGTCTTGTTCACGAGTGAGGGATGGATGGAGTGTGAGATCGATAGACGGATCGGTGCAGCGTCTGCAGTGATGCAGTCGCTGTATCGGACCATCGTGGTGAAGAGAGAACTGAGTAGGGGGGCAGAGCTCTCGATTTACCAATCGATCTATGTTCCGATCCTCACCTATGGTCATGAGATTTGGCTCATGACCGAAAGAACAGATCGCGGGTACAAGTGGCCGAGATGAGTTTCCTCCGCAGGGTGGCTGGGCGATTAGAGATAGGGTGAGGAGCTCGGTCACTCGGGAGGAGCTCAGAGTCGAGCCGCTGCTCCTCCACGTCGAAAGGAGTCAGTTGAGGTGGCTTGGGCATCTTTTCTGGATGCCCCCTGGACGCCTCGCTGGAGAGGTGTTCCGGGCATGTCCCATTGGGAGGAGGCCCCGGGGAAGACCCAGGACACGCTGGAAGGATTACATCTCTCGGCTGGCTTGGGAATGCCTTGGGGTTCCCCCGGAGGAGCTGGGGGAGGTGTGTGTGGATCGGGAGGTCTGGGCGGCTTTGCTTGAGCTGCTGCCCCCGCGACCCGACTCCGGATAAAGCGGAAGAAAATGGATGGATGGATGGATGGATGAATGTATAAATGTTGCAAAACATAATTCTGCTCTAACAATAATATTGAAAGATCTCTGTGGGCCCTTCCACCCCTGCACAGTTGTACAATGGTTTAGTCCAGGCGCACAGGTGACACTCCCCCCCCACACACATCTGAAACGGGATCTGACAGAAAGAGGAGGTGTTTAGTAGAGATGAAACAACTAATCAATTTAATCGATTATTAAAATAGTTGTCAACTAATTTAGTCATGAATTAGTTGTTAAATAACTTTGTTTTACCGCAAATGTTTCGTTTCTTCCATATAAATCAACCGTTTCTGTAGCGCGGCTTTGCTTTCAACCTTGAACCAATCGAAACAGTGATTCACAGATCGAAGCACTGCTTTGTTGATTCAGTGTTTTATTTCGCTTAATCTTAATTTTTCCCCACTAAAACCCCAAAGAGCATATGTCTGTGAGTAACATTTACCTTTTTATGTTAATCTGACCTGTTATGGTCTTCTGAAACACTTGATAGATGTATTTTATAACTTAAAAACTGGACCGATGCTAATGCGTTAGCATGTCTATGGTGTTTTCAATGTTAAAGTTAGCATTAAGCAGTTGCAGCTGTCAGCACATTTGTTTTCTGTATAATAATTCATGGCTCAACGTTTGTTATCATAAAAGAGTCAAATGTATTACAAATTGTAATATTTTATTCATTTATTTGTATTTATATATCAATAATAATAATAATAGAAACAACAACAATAATAGTAATAATAACTAATAATGACACAATACAGTTTTAGAGAAACGGACAAAAAGAATCTGATAAAACAAAACAGAAAATTTAAACCAACTAACAATGAACATAAATAAATAAATATAGAAATAACTGTTTCCTGTGAACATCTAGTGACTCTTAAACCTCCACTTCACCCCTGTTTTATTAACTTTAATGACAATTTGTTTTGGTCAAACCACATCTAAGCTGTGTTTTTACACAAGAAAAAAATAAAATGCAGTAAACTGCATTTTTGTGTCTTTTTTCATGAAAATATCTTATTAAATATAAGATATCACACTTTCGTCAGGCCTTTAAAATACTTTTGTGGACTCTTGCTGTAATATGTTGTCAGTGGTTGAGATAGTTGCTGTAGGCATCTAAACCTGATGGAGATCTCTTTGTGGTGTGTCGGTGATGTATGTACGAGGTCTGTTAGAAAAGTATCCGACCTTTTTATTTTTTTCAAAAACTATATGGATTTGAATCATGTGCGCTTGCATCAGACAAGCTTGAACCTTCGTGCGCATGCGTGAGTTTTTTCACGCCTGTCGGTTGCGTCATTCGCCTATGGGCAGGCTTTGTGGGAGGAGTGGTCGAGCCCCCTCGGCGGATTTTCATTCTCAGCAAACAGCTGAGCTACTACCGCTTTGCTCCATTAAAATTTTTTCAGAAACGGTGTCAGACAGCCAGGTGCAAACCATTTGGAAATTCAGATGGCTTTCGGTGAAGATTCTATTAGCATCACACTGATTAAGGACCATTACAACCGTATTAAAAACAGCCCACAGCGGCTGAAGGCACGCAGCGCTCCGAGCGGCCATCGACAGGCTTGAACGACCAGATCATTTCCAAAGTGAAGGTTCTGTTGGTCCTGGACGTCATGTGACTAGCAGAGAAGTTTCAGAAGAGATCGGGATCAGCACTTTATCGGCACATTCCGATAAAGGTATGTGCAAAATAAAACAAAACACTACTCCAGGTGTGTTTTTGACGAGAACATAACATCATTTTGTTACAAGGTCAAATGTTGATGTTGTGTGACAAAGGCCTTTTAATAATAACTCACTTAAAGAAATAACTCACATGTAAGTAAAAAAAAAAAAAAACGATTAATCGAAAAAATAATCGACCGATGAACTGATTAGTAAAATAATCGTTAGTTGCAGCCCTAATGTTTAGGCTGAAATAAAATATGTCTTTCCTAAAAAATCAAAGTCCGGATTTCAAAAAAGAAAAGAAAAAAAGACAAGGAAAGAAAACTAAATGAGGGAAAGCAGCTGCTAACCAAATTCTTTGAAAAGAGAGGTGAACCTGAAAGCTCGTTATACTGAGTTGGGGGGTCTGAGGGACCAAATTGCACCATTTTTCTAGAAAATGGTGCAATTTTGTCCCCCAGACCCCCCAACTCAGTATTGCTCCCCCAACTTTAAAAAGGGTTCTGACTCCCAGGTGTGATCTAAGGTATACATGATTTCGACCTGGTTTGACTACACATTAGAAATTTGGTGTTTGAGTTAATAAAAAAGAATGTAACAGTGGGGGGGGGGGTGTCTTCAATATGGCTAATACCTAGGGCCCAGAATTTGGTGCTATGCCCCTGGCACCAAATCATCAGTTTTGTGTCGTACGTATGGTATATGAAGATGTGGAGATGTAGAGGATGTTACAGGAACAATGTATTCATCTGCTTCTCCTCTGGGAAACACAGCTCCTGTAAATGATCTGCTTACGTGGTTTAATGAATGCAGATACACTTCTTCACCAGGACACCTCTCACTTCTGACATCCCATGAGTGCTTGTGTCATGTAGCACGCCCTGTCCACCACACTGAGGATCTTGGACGCTATCCAGCCAGACAGACAACTGGTCCATCCCCACTTCTCAAAACTAACTATCTATCTGGGACAGCCAGGTGAAACGTGGTTGTCCTCTTGGCCTTATTTATGTTTCTCGTCTCCTCAGCACTGAGGCACCTGCATGCTGGATCAGGCCCAAAGACGCACACCACATGACCAAAATGGTTCATCTTAGTCTCCCTAAGTAACCGTCCATTTGCCAAAAAGTCATTCCAGTGAAATCCAAGGATCTGGTACCAAAGACATCCGGTCCTCACCTTACATCAGTACTAAGCAGGCAGGTCTCACAGCCATACAATGACACAGAATGACCACTTCATTCTCCTCAGACACCTCTGTCCAGGGACCTTCTGACCTCATAATGACTGGGGACCAGTTCTTCCTCGTCTCTCAAAGACAGAGAACCTAGAGACATGTATGTCACTGTAAATTTAAGAGAATCTTTCTGCAAGTTTGACACTTTTTGACACAAGTCCAGGAGGTTTTCGAAAGCCTGGATCTTTATCCAGGACAACTACAAAGACAGGCACTCTGAAGCCTCACTGAGCTAGCAACTAGCTTACGAACTAAGCTTATTTACTGAGTAAAAACTATAGTAAACTTTGCATCAAAAGGAGCCAGTTTGAGATCTGGTGAGGATGCCCCCTGGTCCTCTCCCCAGGAATGTCTTCCAGGCTCATCCAACTGGGATAAAGCCCCAGGGAACACCCAGATAGCTTGAGAATGCCTCAGAATTCCCCTGGAAGAGATAGCGGACTTGGCCAAGGATAGGGGGGTGTGGGCTGCTTGCTTTATCTGCTCCCACCACGATCTGGACCCAGAACTGCAGCAGTAGGTCAGAGTTGGGCAACACTGGGGATTAATTACTTTAATTATTACTTCATCCAAACCATCAACATGTCTATTAGACCCCATTCCTACCAGGCTGCTCAAGGAAGCCCTACCATTATTTAATGCTTCGATCTTAAATATGATCAATCTATCTTTATTAGTTGGCTATGTACCACAGGCTTTTAAGGTGGCAGTAATTAAACCATTACTTAAAAAGCCATCACTTGACCCAGCTATCTTAGCTAATTATAGGCCAATCTCAAACCTTCCTTTTCTCTCAAAAATTCTTGAAAGGGTAGTTGTAAAACAGCTAACTGATCACCTGCAGAGGAATGGTCTATTTGAAGAGTTTCAGTCAGGTTTTAGAATTCATCATAGTACAGAAACAGCATTAGTGAAGGTTACAAATGATCTTCTTATGGCCTCGGACAGTGGACTCATCTCTGTGCTTGTTCTGTTAGACCTCAGTGCTGCTTTTGATACTGTTGACCATAAACTTTTATTACAGAGATTAGAGCATGTCATAGGTATTAAAGGCACTGCGCTGCGGTGGTTTGAATCATATGTATCTAATAGATTACAATTTGTTCATGTAAATGGGGAATCTTCTTCACAGACTAAGGTTAATTATGGAGTTCCACAAGGTTCTGTGCTAGGACCAATTTTATTCACTTTATACATGTTTCCCTTAGGCAGTATTATTAGAAAGCATTGCTGGACTATTGTAATTCATTATTATCAGGTTGTCCTAAAAGTTCCCTAAAAGCCTTCAGTTAATTCAAAATGCTGCACCTAGAGTACTGACGGGGACTAGAAGGAGAGAGCATATCTCACCCATATTGGCCTCTCTTCATTGGCTTCCTGTTAATTCTAGAATAGAATTTAAAATTCTTCTTCTTACTTATAAGGTTTTGAATAATCAGGTCCCATCTAATCTTAGGGACCTCATAGTACCATATCACCCCAATAGAGTGCTTCGCTCTCAGACTGCAGGCTTACTTGTAGTTCCTAGGGTTTGTAAGAGTAGAATGGGAGGCAGAGCCTTCAGCTTTCAGGCTCCTCTCCTGTGGAACCAGCTCCCAATTCAGATCAGGGAGACAGACACCCTCTCTACTTTTAAGATTAGGCTTAAAACTTTCCTTTTTGCTAAAGCTTATAGTTAGGGCTGGATCAGGTGACCCTGAACCATCCCTTAGTTATGCTGCTATAGACGTAGACTGCTGGGGGGTTCCCATGATGCACTGTTTCTTTCTCTTTTTGCTCTGTATGCACCACTCTGCATTTAATCATTAGTGATCGATCTCTGCTCCCCTCCACAGCATGTCTTTTTCCTGGTTCTCTCCCTCAGCCCCAACCAGTCCCAGCAGAAGACTGCCCCTCCCTGAGCCTGGTTCTGCTGGAGGTTTCTTCCTGTTAAAAGGGAGTTTTTCCTTCCCACTGTAGCCAAGTGCTTGCTCACAGGGGGTCGTTTTGACCGTTGGGGTTTTACATAATTATTGTATGGCCTTGCCTTACAATATAAAGCGCCTTGGGGCAACTGTTTGTTGTGATTTGGCGCTATTTAAATAAAATTGATTGACTGAATTGATTGATTAATGACTGGGGTCCATTTTAAAGATCAATCAATCAGTGTACACGGTCTCCAACGTATTTCTATTCCATGTCAATCTGAGAGTCAATAAAACAAGTTTGTTTCCACAGCGGTATCCCCAAAAACATATTTCACTGTGGGATGTGGTGGCCAAAAAAATAATAATCTGCATGATTCAAAAAATATGAGCTGATAATAAGATCATCACTGGTAGGTTTCCCAAATCTGTCCACTTTTTGACATGTGTTTTTAATGGTGTTTATGTTGCCTATCTGGTGTGACCTGTGTGATTTATCAACACCGTGGTTCCCGTGGAGTGCATGTGACCAATCTGTATCATCGTTAGAGATACTCAGTTATCTGCTGCATGACTAAATGTTGTAAATAAACCCCATGTTGTCATCATTCATGTTTTTCGTAGAGCACATGCTAGCTTTGTTCTGCAGAAGAACTGGCAGCTCTGTTTTCCTCCGGGCGAGCTTTTGTTGTGTGTGTGCATTTATCAGAAAGCCACAAAGTACAGTATATATTTGTCATGCACATGTACACACTATGAGTACTTTTTTTTTTTGTTGGCTTGACATAATATAACATCTCTGTGTTGCCATGTTGCAAACATATGGGGCTGTGGGTAAATGTGATTCATTGTCCTGTGAGGGGGGATGATGATTGAATACATGTCGACTGGAACTCTCACAGGTTGTGGCCCCGAGGTCTGTGTGACCTCAAATAACACCAGGCCGAGGCGGAGACGTCAGACAGAGCAGAAGGGGTGGAGCCATCTTTAAGGCAAAGGTCCTTGGTGGCTCTATTCAAACAAGACACAATCTGAATGGAAAGAGCATTAAGTGGTATTTATCATCTGATAAGTGATACTTGTCAAACAATCTGCAAATTTCCAGATTTTTTATTTACAAAATGTGATACAGCCAGAATCCCGTCTGCTTCTAATGAAAAGATCTATGATCAACTATGACCATGGCACCGAATTATAAATGGCACGTCTTAGTGTGTAATTGTGCATCTTTTCACAGCTCCCAGAAGTGAACAGTTTGTGGTTATTTACCCATAACAGACCTCAGGATAACCCTTTAAAATTTTGGTTCTGTATGTCAAAAAATTTCCATAAAAAAAAATCTGCAGAATGTCAGCAACAGATAGATTAAATATCTTTTTTAAATCAAACAAACCATCTATAATCATCATCATTGTGGGAATCCCCCAGTGGCGAGTGTGATGGCGCCAGTCGGAGTTGCTGTGCGGTTGAAGTCAGAAAACGTCACTCTCCAACGCCAAAAGACACTCTAGTGACAGACGCTAGAGCCTATGGGTTTTAGCCTTGTGGTTAGAGTACCTGCCTCCTGTCTGGGAGGTCATGACCACGTGATTGTTGCGGGAAGCTTCTGCCGGTCAGGATCTTGTTCTCTCTCCTTCTTCTTTCTCCTCTGTGTTGTTCATCCACTCTCATGTGAATCACTACTTGCCAGCGAGCTTGGTCCCTCGCTTGTTCTTCCCAGGTCTTCCAATGGATGGAGCAGTTGTTGATGTTGTGCTTCAGGAGGTCCTTGTCGCATTTCTTTTGCTGTCCTCTGGACTGTTTTCCTTCAGTCAGCTGGGAGTAGAAGATCTGCTCTGGAAGTCAGCTGTCATCCATCTTAACAATATGACCCACTCTGTGATGACACATTCGATGCTCTGGTGCTTGGCTTTAGCCAGGATGCTGATGTTAGTACAGTAGTCTTCCCTCTTGACGTGGTGGATATATCTCAGGCAATGTTGGTGGAATTGCTTGAGGTTCTTCAGGTGGTGGTGACAGGTGGTCCAGGTGTCAAATTGGTATGACTGGCTTGGCGTAACAATGGCTTTGTAGAAGAGGAGTTTTGTCTCGTGTCGAACGTCTCTGCTGTTGAAAACACGGGTGTGCAGCCGGCTGAAAGCAGTTCCTGCACACTAGAGTCAGCGTTGGATTTTGTCATTGATAATCAATAGAAGAATTGTTTGTTTCTCTTTTGGTTGCCTCCATTTTTTTGTTCAGGGTTACCACAGCAGATCCAGTACTGGTCCGTACTGTGATTCAGCACGTTTTACGTAGGATACCACTTCTGTAATTCCACTTTCACTGGCAGAAACACACACCTGGCCTTCCTAAGAGGTCTCCCATCCAAGATCACCTTAAACTTCTGTCTCACAAATCCATGCCCCCATAAACTTTTCTTAGATGTCCTTTTTTCTCATAGTCTAATCTCCTAGAGGTGTCCCTGTCAGTGCTGGGGTAAGTGAGTCTCTCAATGACTTTGATACTTTCATCCCATTTAGCTACAGTGATAATGGCTAAATCCAAGAAATAATTAAAAACCTGGATCTTTGTCTTTAACATTAAAAAACATAAACATTAAGGTTCCTCACTAAGGTTTTTGAGATCTCCAATAAGGACATCCACTGAGTCTGCAGGGATCACAGCATCACCTGCAAAGAGAGGTCACTGAACTTTTCCTCACTGACACCAAGACACTTAGACCTCATTCAAACTGAGACTGACAATCTGGCTGAACCGGACTCAATCTTGACTGATGTATAGGCAGAGAGTGTTCGGTAACACTTTACTTGAAGGTATTGTCATAATAGTGACATGACACTGTTATAACTGTTACATAACAGTCATGAAATGTTTCATAAACATTATGTCACTGTCATAATTGTTTATGACTGCTGTCATTAAGTGTCTTTCGCTTTTTATAATGACAAGTTGATATTTTTTCAGTTGTCTTGATTATGACACCTTGACTTTAATCAAAGTGACGACCAGAAGTTGTCTTTGGCCTTTTTTGGTCAGCCAACTTGTCAACTTGTCATTACATAAACCAAATGACACTTAATGACAGCAGTCATAAACATTTATGACATTGACATAATGTTTATGACACCTTCATGACTGTGTCATGTAACAGTTATAACAGTGTCATGTCACTATTATGACAATACCTTCAAGTAAAGTGTTACCCAGTGTTCAGACCTGTTTTTCAAATCCAGCTCATGTTACACACATGTCCAAAGTGGAGATGTGTCTGCGTGGACCTGGACATCAGAGTACGTCTGGTGGATCTTCTTGGTGAGAAGGTGCCACAGAGACAGAAAGTTGTTTGCTGTTGAATGCAGTCACACTGCGGCATTCAGATTCAGAAAAAACTATCCTGCTCGAGCTGGACTCAGGCCAAATCCAGCTCAAACCACACTGTCAACCCCAGTCTGAACTGGGTCTTATGGTGCTTTCACAAAGACATTGTTTCTTCCAGATGTTTGGAATTTTCATTTTGGTCTGAAATAGCAGGCTGTGAAAGCGGCCTTGGACCACGAACCATATCAAAAAACCTAAATTTGGTCCAAGCCTAAAGAGGTGATCTACATAGTCAATGATGTCAGGATATAGTATGTCATTTAAAGTTCTTTTGTCCGACCACAGCATTGCAGTGTGAAACCAAACTAACTGGACAAAAGGTACACAAACATGAACCTTGGTTCTGACCTTGTTCTGGACTTTCATGACTTTCCTGAAAACAGCCTAGGTCACTGGTTTCCAAAACCATTTCCAACCCCTGATCCATGAAAGCAGTGAAAAGACCACATCTCTGATGGATTTCTGAGTTCTCTGGGAAGAAGCCAGAACCTCAACCAGTATGTCCAGGAACTGACTGAGGATATCACAAATTCTGAGGAAGTTCCAAAGAGCAGGACAAAAACTTTGAGAAAATCAACATAGACATCTCTCAGCAGCGGCACATGCTCATGAAACTGACTCGTCTACCTCGTTTTGGAGAGTAATGTACAAAGTTAGGCGTTACCTTTTCAAATTCGACACCACAGCTCGTGTGCCGGTGAAATTACTTTACCATCACTGAGAGTGTCAATCTGAAAGGGTGAAGGTTCCAGATGCAGTAGGTGCAGAAAAGAGCTTAGTGAAGACTGCAGACAAGAACCTGGACAAATTTATAACCTAAAAATTTTGAATTACTCTGATTCTGGATGGTGGTCTGGTTTAAAGAAATCACCGTGGTAACATTACTGTGGCGTTTTCCAGTCCCAGACCTTTCCTCCAGTCATTTTTGCTCTCCGTTTCTCCTCTCAGACACTTCCTTTTGGAAGATACACACTCGTTCTACCAATCAGCAGAGCGACTGCTTGAATCTCTCTCACTCTTTTCCCAACATGCACTTTGTCAAGTCAGTTGGTCGTCATACAGCTGTATAAAATTCACACCAGTAATTTTACTAGGCAGCACTGAAATGATATTTCTGTGGAAACCCCTTACGGCCCCGATGTTCAGTCTCACTCCCTGTGAAGGAACACGAGTGTCTCATTTAGTTGTGGATATGAATCTGGTTCATCTTAGAGTGTGTCCAACTACAACACCAAGTTGAAAAAAGTTGGAAAAAGAAAAAAAAAAAAAAAACACCTCAGTGATTATTATTTCACTGCAGACCGTATAAACACTGAGTGGGCGATTAAATGATCTCAAACCAGGATTGTGGTTAAATTGATGTAAATTTCGGTGATAAGCCTCACAGAGTTTTCCTCGATCTAACATTGTCTTGGCCCTGTGTCCCCCAAGTGGTCAGTTTCTTTGGTCTCAGATGAAGCCCACGTGGAAAAAAAAACAGTTGCAGTTCTTTGACTGGCCACTTGAGACAGGCTCTAAAAGTGAGCAGTTTCCCATTTTAGTCAATGTTAAAATGTCCAACTTTAGAGCAGAAATAAACATGTTTACAGTCTGGTATGTACAGTTTCAGTCCTTTTTACCTCTGCTGTATTTTTGTAATTATTTTGCTTGCTCGTAAAAGTTAAGCATTCACTCAGTCAGAGCTCCAGCATTCCTCTGTGGAGAGAACCTTCCAGAAAGACAACTATCTCTGCAGCAATCCACCAATCAGGCCTGTATGGTAGAGTGACCAGATGGAAGCCACTCCTTAGTAAAAGGCACATGGCAGCCCACCTGGAATTTGACAAAAGGCACCTGAAGGACTCTCAGACCAGGAGAAACAAAATGCTCTGGTCTGATGAGACAAAGATTGAACTCTTTGGCGTCATGTTTGGAGGAAACCAGGCACCAAGATATCAAAGAAGTGGCTTCAGGACAACTCTGTGAATGTCCTTGAGCGGTCCAGCCAGAGCCCAGACCTGAATCTGACTGAACATCTCTGGAGAGATCTGAAAATGTCTGTGCACCGATGCTCTTCATCCAACCTGATGGAGCTTGAGAGGTGCTGCAAACAGGAATGGACCAAACTGCCCAAAGATAGGTGCACCAAGCTTGTGGCATCATATTCAAGAAGACTTGAGGCTGTAATTGCTGCCAAAGGTGCATCAACAAAGTATTGAGCAAAGCCTGTGAATACTTATGCACATGTTTCTTTATTTTTTTTTTTATTAATTTGCACAAAAAACATGTTATCATTATGGGGTGTTGTGTGTATAATACTGTGAAAAAACGAATTTACTCCATTTTGGAATAAAGCTGTAACATAACATAATGTGGAAAAATTGGACCGCTGTGAATACTTTCCGGATGCTCTGTACACAGCTACAAATCACAACAAAGCTCCCTTAAGGCACTTCACATGAGTAAGGTCTAACCTTGCTCCCCCCCCCACTTCCCAACCCCCTGAGCAAGCGCAAAGGGGATGACCCACTGCTTAAACTCTTCGAACAGTTACAAGGTTTTTACCAAGCTGACAAAACAGGAAACAGAAAAAAGAGAATAACATCAAAATCAAGTGCATTATTATAGTGAGCATGCAGTTGCTGGCGCCACAGGCAGGGCAAGTCTAGCACCTTGGGTTGCAGGGCCAGCATCCATCCATCACCTCGTCAGTGCACAACAGCACAAGCTGTCCTCATGGAAGACTGCATTCCAAAAACAGACTGCAGTGGTTCAGAGAGGTCACCCTCAGCAAGGTGGTCCATGAGCCACTGTGTCAGTTTGAACCAGGGCACCTCGTGGTCAGTCCAGCACCCTGGGGGGTGTAGCTGTCATCTGCAGGAGATCCCTCAGTGCCTCGGACAGAGAGAAAAAAGAGCAGAATCGGTCAGCTGGAAATAACTGCACCTAAGATATGAGTTTACCAGCAGTAAATCAACAGGAAGCAGAGAGAATACTAAGGTGGTAGTTCCATACTATGCCAGTATGATAACCATACGAGAGGAAGAATAGATGCATCTTAAGTCTGGACTTGATTGTCTCCACAGAATCTGACTGTTTTATCTCCACAGGAAGACCGTTCCACAAAACAGGGGCACAATAAGAGAAGGCTCTGTGGTCTGCTGACTTTTTATTCACCCTAGGTCAGGGGTCTGCAGCCCATGGCTCCGGAGCCGCATGTGGTCCTTTCATCCCTTTGCTGCAGCTCCCTGTGGCTTTGGAAAATAATTCATGAGTTGTTGTCCTGTCAGTTTCTCCCATTTGTTTGGGGTCACCTCAGCAGTTACAGTCAGATCCACATAAGCATTTGGCACAAACTTTACACCAGACAGATTTCCTGACATAACTCTAGTTTTACCTGGAGAAACACACAGAGTTCCTGGTGTTCTGAAGAGGTCTCCCATCCAAGTACTAACCAGGCCCCACACTGCTTATCTTCTGAGCTCTGACAGCATCACGCTTTCACAGAGCAGACTGGCTGCGGAAAATAAATCAGTATTTAATTTCAATTCATTTTATTTTAGTTTGTTAGCTTTTTTAATCTATTTCTAACTTGCAGGATATAGTAATCTTGTAACATGCTAAAATAAAATGTTACATTTTTTGTCGCTAAAAATATGTGTCACAACCGCCAGTGTGTGACACTTGCCGGCATGTGATTTATTCAGCTTTTTGATCACTGGAAGGCCAACCATGGATAAATAAAAAAGAGAGAGAGAGAGAGAAACGTTTCTGAAGTAAAGAGAATGTTTTAATGCTACATGAGCATATTCATTTGCTTTCAGAGTCTGTGAGAAACCAACAAGAAAAAGTCAAATGTTGTAAGACAGTTCTGTAATAAACACACAGCCTTTCCTGTGTGTTTATTACAGAACTGATGTGGAAGGCTGATCTGAGCAAAAATTATTTCAAGAAGTGGAAGAAGTCTGGAAATTTGACTACATATGCTGCTGTTGTGGCCTCTCAGGAAATAGTCGGGCACAGGAAGCTGTTCACAGATGAACAATATATAAAGGAATCAGTTATTAAGATTTCAGAACATCTATTTTCAACTTCAAAAAGAAGAGCGAAATATGCATGTTAGACAGAACCACAGAAATATCAGAAAACATCACCAGACAGCAAATTAAAGACATGAGTTGAGTTGTAATGAGTCCAAAGACAAAGGTGACACTGAACAAACAGAGCTGTTCTGCCCATATGTGAACTCTGCCGGGCCACAGGAAGAAATGACTGAATGGATACGACTAAAAGGCCAAACATGGGGGGGGCAAACACCACCCAGCTGGTGTCAGTGGCTACTGATGGGGGGCGAGTGTGCCCGAAGGGCAAGGGGGCTTTGTGGCGTTACTGCAAAAGGTGCTGGAAGAACACTGGTGACATTTCACTTCATCCTGCACCACGAGGCACTATGTGCTCAAACATTTGCCCCGGAATACACAGAACTAATGAATGTTGTCATTCAGATTGTCAGTAACAAAAGGTTTAAATCACACATTCTGATCTCCTGCTGCACAACAAAGTCCGCTGGCTGTCCAGAGCGGAGGTGGTGCTGAAACGCTTTGCTGAGTCCTGGGCAGCAAAGGGATCAGCTTTCCAGAGCTGGAACAGCCAGAGTGGCGGGAAAAACTACACTTCACGGTGGATATGACAGCACACCTGAACACGACAGCGCATCTGAACACGACAGCGCATCTGAACACGACAGCACACCTGAACACGACAGCGCATCTGATCACTACTGCACATCGCACCTGAACACTACAGCGCACCTGAACACGACAGCGCATCTGATCACGACTGCACATCACACCTGAACACGACAGCACACCTGAACACAACAGCGCACCTGATCACTACTGCACATCGCACCTGAACACTACAGCGCACCTGAACACGACAGCACATCTGAACACGACAGCACACCTGAACACGACAGCGCATCTGATCACTACTGCACATCGCACCTGAACACTACAGCGCACCTGAACACGACAGTGCATCTGAACACGACAGCACACCTGAACACAACAGCACACCTGATCACTACTGCACATCGCACCTGAACACGACAGCACATCTGAACACGACAACGCATCCGAACACGACAGCGCATCGGAACACGACAGCGCACCTGAACACGACAGCACATCTGAACATGACAGCGCATCTGAACATGACAGCACATCGCACCTGAACACGACAGCGCATCTGAACACGACAGCACACCTGAACACGACAGCACACCTGAACACGACAGCGCATCTGATCACTACTGCACATTGCACCTGAACACTACAGCGCACCTGAACACGACAGTGCATCTGAACACGACAGCACACCTGAACACGACAGCGCATCTGATCACTACTGCACATCGCACCTGAACACGACAGCACACCTGAACACAACAGCGCAACTGATCACTACTGCACATCGCACCTGAACACTACAGCGCACCTGAACACGACAGCACATCTGAACACGACAGCGCATCCGAACACGACAGCGCATCGGAACACGACAGCGCACCTGAACACGACAGCACATCTGAACATGACAGCGCATCTGAACATGACAGCACATCGCACCTGAACACGACAGCGCATCTGAACACGACAGCACACCTGAACACGACAGCGCATCTGATCACTACTGCACATCGCACCTGAACACTACAGCGCACCTGAACACGACAGTGCATCTGAACACGACAGCACACCTGAACACGACAGCGCATCTGATCACGACTGCACATCACACCTGAACACGACAGCACACCTGAACACAACAGCGCACCTGATCACTACTGCACATCGCACCTGAACACCACAGCGCACCTGAACACGACAGCACACCTGAACACAATAGCGCATCTGAACACGACAGCACACCTGAACATGACAGCGCATCTGATCACTACTGCACATCGCACCTGAACACTACAGCGCACAGGAACACGACAGCGCATCTGAACACGACAGCACACCTGAACACGACAGCGCATATGATCACGACTGCACATCACACCTGAACACGACAGCACACCTGAACACGACAGCGCATATGATCACGACTGCACATCGCACCTGATCACGACAGCACACCTGAACACAACAGCGCACCTGATCACTACTGCACATCGCACCTGAACACTACAGCGCACCTGAACACAACAGCACATCTGAACACGACAGCGCATCCGAACACGACAGCGCATCGGAACACGACAGCGCACCTGAACACGACAGCACATCTGAACATGACAGCGCATCTGAACATGACAGCACATCGCACCTGAACACGCCAGCGCATCTGAACACGACAGCACACCTGAACACGACAGCGCATCTGATCACTACTGCACATCGCACCTGAACACGACAGCACACCTGAACACAACAGTGCACCTGATCACTACTGCACATCACACCTGAACACTACAGCGCACCTGAACACGACAGTGCATCTGAACACGACAGCACACCTGAACACGACAGCGCATCTGATCACTACTACACATCGCACCTGAACACAACAGTGCACCTGATCACTACTGCACATCACACCTGAACACTACAGCACACCTGAACACGACAGTGCATCTGAACACGACAGCACACCTGAACACAACAGCGCACCTGATCACTACTGCACATCACACCTGAACACAACAGCACATCTGAACATGACAGCGCATCTGAACATGACAGCACATCGCACCTGAACACGACAGCGCATCTGAACACGACAGCACACCTGAACACGACAGCGCATCTGATCACTACTGCACATTGCACCTGAACACTACAGCGCACCTGAACACGACAGTGCATCTGAACACGACAGCACACCTGAACACGACAGCGCATCTGATCACTACTGCACATCGCACCTGAACACGACAGCACACCTGAACACAACAGCGCAACTGATCACTACTGCACATCGCACCTGAACACTACAGCGCACCTGAACACGACAGCACATCTGAACACGACAGCGCATCCGAACACGACAGCGCATCGGAACACGACAGCGCACCTGAACACGACAGCACATCTGAACATGACAGCGCATCTGAACATGACAGCACATCGCACCTGAACACGACAGCGCATCTGAACACGACAGCACACCTGAACACGACAGCGCATCTGATCACTACTGCACATCGCACCTGAACACTACAGCGCACCTGAACACGACAGTGCATCTGAACACGACAGCACACCTGAACACGACAGCGCATCTGATCACGACTGCACATCACACCTGAACACGACAGCACACCTGAACACAACAGCGCACCTGATCACTACTGCACATCGCACCTGAACATCACAGCGCACCTGAACACGACAGCACACCTGAACACAATAGCGCATCTGAACACGACAGCACACCTGAACATGACAGCGCATCTGATCACTACTGCACATCGCACCTGAACACTACAGCGCACAGGAACACGACAGCGCATCTGAACACGACAGCACACCTGAACACGACAGCGCATATGATCACGACTGCACATCACACCTGAACACGACAGCACACCTGAACACGACAGCGCATATGATCACGACTGCACATCGCACCTGATCACGACAGCACACCTGAACACAACAGCGCACCTGATCACTACTGCACATCGCACCTGAACACTACAGCGCACCTGAACACAACAGCACATCTGAACACGACAGCGCATCCGAACACGACAGCGCATCGGAACACGACAGCGCACCTGAACACGACAGCACATCTGAACATGACAGCGCATCTGAACATGACAGCACATCGCACCTGAACACGCCAGCGCATCTGAACACGACAGCACACCTGAACACGACAGCGCATCTGATCACTACTGCACATCGCACCTGAACACGACAGCACACCTGAACACAACAGTGCACCTGATCACTACTGCACATCACACCTGAACACTACAGCGCACCTGAACACGACAGTGCATCTGAACACGACAGCACACCTGAACACGACAGCGCATCTGATCACTACTACACATCGCACCTGAACACAACAGTGCACCTGATCACTACTGCACATCACACCTGAACACTACAGCGCACCTGAACACGACAGCACATCTGAACACGACAGCGCACCTGAACACGACAGCGCATCTGAACACGACAGCACACCTGAACATGACAGCGCATCTGATCACTACTGCACATCGCACCTGAACACTACAGCGCACGGGAACACGACAGCGCATCTGAACACGACAGCACACCTGAACACGACAGCGCATATGATCACTACTGCACATCGCACCTGAACATGACAGCACACCTGAACACAACAGCGCACCTGATCACTACTGCACATCGCACCTGAACACTACAGCGCACCTGAACACGACAGCACATCTGAACACGACAGCGCATCCGAACAAGACAGCGCATCCGAACACGACAGCACACCTGAACACGACAGCGCACCTGAACACGACAGCGCACCTGAACACGACAGCACATCTGAACACAACAGCACACCTGAACACGACAGCACACCTGAACACGACAGCGTATCTGAACACGACAGCACATCTGAACACGACAGCACACCTGAACACAACAGCGCACCTGATCACTACTGCACATCACACCTGAACACGACAGCACATCTGATCACTACTGCACATCGCACCTGAACACTACAGCGCACCTGAACACGACAGTGCATCTGAACACGACAGCACACCTGAACACAACAGCGCACCTGATCACTACTGCACATCACACCTGAACACGACAGCACACCTGAACACGACAGCGCATCTGAACACAACAGCACACCTGAACACGACAGCGCATCTGAACACGACAGCACACCTGAACACGACAGCGCATCTGATCACTACTGCACATCGCACCTGAACACGACAGCACACCTGAACACAACAGTGCACCTGATCACTACTGCACATCACACCTGAACACTACAGCGCACCTGAACACGACAGCACATCTGAACACGACAGCGCACCTGAACACGACAGCGCATCTGAACACGACAGCACACCTGAACATGACAGCGCATCTGATCACTACTGCACATCGCACCTGAACACTACAGCGCACGGGAACACGACAGCGCATCTGAACACGACAGCACACCTGAACACGACAGCGCATATGATCACTACTGCACATCGCACCTGAAAACGACAGCACACCTGAACACAACAGCGCACCTGATCACTACTGCACATCGCACCTGAATACGACAGCGCACCTGAACACGACAGCGCACCTGAACACGACAGCACACCTGAACACAACAGCGCACCTGATCACTACTGCACATCGCACCTGAATACGACAGCGCACCTGAACACGACAGCACACCTGAACACGACAGCGGATCTGAACACGACAGCGCATCTGAACACGACAGCACACCTGAACACGACAGCACACCTGAACACGACAGCACACCTGAACACGACAGCGCATCTGAACATGACAGCACACCTGAACACGACAGCACACCTGAACACGACAGCGCATCTGAACATGTCTCCTCAGGGGAAAGGGGGTCTCACAGCCCTGATGTCCAGACACTGTGCGCTGAGTTCACAGAGCAAAAATCACATTAACTAGCTAAAATAAATATTTTCATTGGCTATTATTTTGCAAATATTTATTTTACATTGTTCCGTGAAATAGTCATTTTGTTTTTATTCAGGTTGACAGATGATGGCGCACAGAAGCGGACAGCATTTTTGATTCACTGCAGGTGGAGTGTGCCTTCCCAAGGCACATGGTCACTTGTATGACCTCAGGCAGGAGGTTAGAGGTTTGGAATGGAAATGGCATAGTTCCAAATTAGAAGTATTCCACCTTGCGTGGGGTGATGTTATCTTAGACTATGAGCATAACTACTGGCTACATAGCGGACCTACTCTCTACTTACTCTGATTTGATCAACAAAAACAAGCATAACTCAAAGTTTTTGTTTGACACGGTAGCATTTCTTATTCATGGACGGCCACCTGTTAGTTGCTCTCCCTTTTCAGCACAGGACTTCTTGGATTATTTCAAGAAGAAAATTGAAGATATTAGGTTAAGCATATCTCAGCAGGCCTTGGCCCATTAAACATTAAACCCTGCTATTGAGGTGGGTGCCATTACTGAGGTACGAGGGCTGTCAATAAAGTATAGGTCCTTTTTATTTTTTTCAAAAACTATATGGATTTCATTCATATGTTTTTACGTCAGACATGCTTGAACCCTCGTGCGCATGCGTGAGTTTTTCCACGCCTGTCGGTGACGTCATTCGCCTGTGAGCACTCCTTGTGGGAGGAGTCGTCCAGCCCCTCGTCGGAATTCCTTTGTCTGAGAAGTTGCTGAGAGACTGGCGCTTTGTTTGATCAAAATTTTTTCTAAACCTGTGAGACACATTGAAGTGGACACGGTTCGAAAAATTAAGCTGGTTTTCGGTGAAAATTTTAACGGCTGATGAGAGATTTTGAGGTGATACTGTCGCTTTAAGGACTTCCCACGGTGCGAGACGTCGTGCAGCGGTCCCAGGTGCCGTCGTCAGCCTGTTTCAAGCTGAAAACCTCCACATTTCAGGCTCTATTGATCCAGGATGTCGTGAGAGAACAGAGAAGTTTCAGAAGAAGTCGGTTTCAGCATTTTATCCGGATATTCCACTGTTAAAGGAGATTTTTTTAATAAAAGACGTGCGGACGGGTCCGCGCGTTGGGACACAGCCGGCGCGGTGCGGCGGCACAGGAAAAACACCTCCGTGTTGATAACCATTTGTAAAATCCAGGCGGCTTTTGATGGCTTTCAGTGGAGTGAGTATATGAGAAATTGTTTAACAGCTGGACATGTTCCAACTTGTCCTTAAGGCTTCCAACAGAGGTGTTTTTCCTGTGGCGGAGCGTCGCGGCGGCTGTGAGCCGACGCTGCAATCCGTCTGCACGTCTTTCATTAAAAAATCTCCTTTAACAGTGGAATATCCGGATAAAATGCTGAAACTGTCTTCTTCTGAAACTTCTCTGTTCTCTCACGACGTCCTGGATCAATAAAGCCTGAAATGTGAAAGTTTTCAGCTTGAAACAGGCTGATGACGGCGCCTGAGAGCGCTGCACGATGTCTCGCTCCGTGGGAAGTCCTTAAAGCGACAGTATCTCCTCAAAATCTCTCATCAGCCGTTAAAATTTTCACCGAAAACCAGCTTAATTTTTTGAACCGTGTCCACTTCGATGTGTCTCACAGGTTTAGAAAAAATTTTGATCAAACAAAGCGCCAGTCTCTCAGCAACGTCTCAGACAAAGGAATTCCGACGAGGGGCTGGACGACTCCTCCCACAAGGAGTGCTCACAGGCGAATGACGTCACTGACAGGCGTGGAAAAACTCACGCATGCGCACGAGGGTTCAAGCATGTCTGACGTAAAAACATATGAATGAAATCCATATAGTTTTTGAAAAAAATAAAAAGGACCTATATTTTATTGACAGACCTCGTATTACCTAGATTTACAGATTTTGATGGTATCTTGCTAGGGGCACTGACAAAGCACAAAGCACAACCTGTTTATTTGATTCTATACCAACAAAACTGTTTAAGGACCTGTGGTCCACTCTTGGGCCGACTGTGCTGGAAATTATTAATCTTTCTTTAACTTCTGGATCTGTTCCTAAATGTTTCAAATCTGCAGTGATTAAACCATTACTTAAGAAACCTAATCTTGACCCTGGTGTATTGAAAAACTATCGGCCGATATCAAATCTATCATTTTGCTCTAAAATTCTGGAAAAAGTGGTGTCATGACAGCTCGTAGACTATCTTAGTGAGAATAATCTCTTTGAGCCACTGCAGTCTGCTTTTAGAAAATATCATTCCACAGAGACGGCTCTCACTAAAGTGGTGAATGATCTTCTGCTTACAATGGATTTGGACACCACTACGGTCCTGGTGCTGTTAGATCTCAGTGCTACATTTGGATGCTTTTAAAATTCTTATTGAATCTGTGTGATAGACGTGGACTTCCTGTTCCGGAGCACAGCGGTGTTCTGCTGTATCTGTTAGCTGTTTGAACTGAGCTGTTTGAGTTCTTTGAATTAACAGTCTTTTTCAAGACTTTTTTACTTTTTTACTTTTTTTTACTTTTTCACCGTGCTCCAACGCCTAAAGAAGACCTCTAACGGTCGAAGCATCGCGACGGAGCACTTTTATCAGCTAACCTTTATCAGCGTTGGCAAGCTAACTAGCTTGCTAACGCTTTCGTTTTTATTTTTATTTTATTTTTTAGCACTGTTGTCGTGCTGCTCCACAGCCTGTCCAGTGGATTTTTATTTTATTTTAGCACTGTTGTCGTGCGTTACCTGTGCTGCTCCACAGCCTGTCTAGTGGATTTTTATTTTATTTTTTAGCACTGTTGTCGTGCTGCTCCACAGCCTGTCCAGTGGATTTTTATTTTATTTTAGCGCTGTTGTCGTGTGTTACCTGTGCTGCTCCACAGCCTGTCTAGTGGATTTTTATTTTATTTTTTAGCACTGTTGCCGTGCTGCTCCACAGCCTGTCCAGTGGATTTTTATTTTATTTTTTAGCGCTGTTGTCGTGCGTTACCTGTGCTGCTCCACAGCCTGTCCAGTGGATTTTTATTTTATTTTTTAGCACTGTTGTCGTGCGTTACCTGTGCTGCTCCACAGCCTGCCTAGTGGATTTTTATTTTATTTTTTAACACTGTTGTCATGTGTTACCTGTGCTGCTCCACAGCCTGTCCAGTGGATTTTTATTTAATTTTTTAGCACTGTTGTCGTGCGTTACCTGTGCTGCTCCACAGCCTGTCCAGTGGATTTTTATTTTATTTTTTAGCACTGTTGTCGTGCGTTACCTGTGCTGCTCCACAGCTTGTCTAGTGGATTTTTATTTTATTTTAGCGCTGTTGTCGTGCGTTACCTGTGCTGCTCCACAGCTTGTCTAGTGGATTTTTATTTTATTTTAGCGCTGTTGTCGTGCGTTACCTGTGCTGCTCCACAGCCTGCCTAGTGGATTTTTATTTTATTTTTTAGCACTGTTGTCGTGCTGCTCCACAGCCTGCCTAGTGGATTTTTATTTTATTTTAGCGCTGTTGTCGTGCGTTACCTGTGCTGCTCCACAGCCTGTCTAGTGGATTTTTATTTTATTTTTTAGCAATGTTGTCGTGCTGCTCCACAATCTGTCCAGTGGATTTTTATTTTATTTTAGCACTGTTGTCGTGCTGCTCCACAGCCTGTCCAGTGGATTTTTATTTTATTTTTTAGCACTGTTGTCATGTGTTACCTGTGCTGCTCCACAGCCTGTCCAGTGGATTTTTATTTTATTTTTTAGCACTGTTGTTGTGCGTTACCTGTGCTGCTCCACAGCCTGTCTAGTGGATTTTTATTTTATTTTTTAGCACTGTTGTCGTGCTGCTCCACAGCCTGTCCAGTGGATTTTTATTTTATTTTAGCACTGTTGTCGTGCTGCTCCACAGCCTGTCCAGTGGATTTTTATTTTATTTTTTAGCACTGTTGTCGTGTGTTACCTGTGCTGCTCCACAGCCTGTCCAGTGGATTTTTATTTTATTTTAGCACTGTTGTCGTGTGTTACCTGTGCTGCTCCACAGCCTGTCTAGTGGATTTTTATTTTATTTTAGCACTGTTGTCGTGCTGCTCCACAGCCTGTCTAGTGGATTTTTATTTTATTGTTTAGCACTGTTGTCGTGTGTTACCTGTGCTGCTCCACAGCCTGTCCAGTGGATTTTTATTTTATTTTTTACCACTGTTGTCGTGCGTTACCTGTGCTGCTCCACAGCCTGTCCAGTGGATTTTTATTTTATTTTAGCACTGTTGTCGAGCTGCTCCACAGCCTGTCTAGTGGATTTTTATTTTATTTTTTACCACTGTTGTCGTGCGTTACCTGTGCTGTTCCACAGCCTGTCCAGTGGATTTTTATTTTATTTTTTACCACTGTTGTCGTGTGTTACCTGTGCTGCTCCACAGCCTGTCCAGTGGATTTTTATTTTATTTTAGCACTGTTGTCGTGCTGCTCCACAGCCTGTCTAGTGGATTTTTATTTTATTTTTTACCACTGTTGTCGTGCGTTACCTGTGCTGTTCCACAGCCTGTCCAGTGGATTTTTATTTTATTTTTTACCACTGTTGTCGTGTGTTACCTGTGCTGCTCCACAGCCTGTCCAGTGGATTTTTATTTTATTTTTTACCACTGTTGTCGTGCGTTACCTGTGCTGTTCCACAGCCTGTCCAGTGGATTTTTATTTTATTTTAGCACTGTTGTCATGTGTTACCTGTGCTGCTCCACAGCCTGTTCAGTGGATTTTTATTTTATTTTAGCACTGTTGTCATGTGTTACCTGTGCTGCTCCACAGCCTGTCCAGTGGATTTTGATTTTTATTTTATTTTTTTTTAGCACTGTTGTCGTGTGTTACCTGTGCTGCTCCACAGCCTGTCCAGTGGATTTTGATTTTGATTTTATTTTTTTAGCACTGTTGTCGTGCGTTACCTGTGCTGCTCCACAGCCTGTCCAGTGGATTTTTATTTTATTTTTTTTAGCACTGTTGTCGTGTGTTACCTGTGCTGCTCCACAGCCTGTCCAGTGGATTTTTATTTTATTTTAGCACTGTTGTCATGTGTTACCTGTGCTGCTCCACAGCCTGTTCAGTGGATTTTTATTTTATTTTAGCACTGTTGTCGTGTGTTACCTGTGCTGCTCCACAGCCTGTCCAGTGGATTTTTATTTTATTTTAGCACTGTTGTCGTGTGTTACCTGTGCTGCTCCACAGCCTGTTCAGTGGATTTT